>NW_012101665.1:1363103-1370931 GCF_000951045.1 Mandrillus leucophaeus | reverse complement strand
TACAGGCATCCGCCACCAGGCCCAGCTAATTTTTTTGTATTTTCAGTAGAGACAGGGTTTAATCGTGTTAGGCAGGATGGTCTCAATCTCCTGACCTCGTGATCTGCCCTCCTCAGCCTCCCAAAGTGCTGGGATTACAGCCGTGAGCCACCGCCCCCGGCCCGAAATTTTTATTATCTTAACAGCTGGCACCAGAACTCTTCTTAGGAAGGGAACAGTGCCTGGGGAAATACCTTGAAAAGCCATTTGGGGAAAGGAGCGCCCTGCCCCCAGGACTGTGGCAAAGAAAGAAAAGGCAGGTCAGTTCTGCATGACAAAACAAGAGGAATTTTTTGGCCTTGCAGAGGAAGGAGGGGCACCAGGTGAGGTAGAGAGAGACTGAGTGAAAATTCCCTTGGTGAAGTTGCCACTTTTCACGTGTTAGTGATGGTAAATCCATACGGGTCTACAGCAACCTCATTCCTTGCCTCCTCAGAAGAAAGAATTCCACCAAGGGGCATAAGACAGAGTGAGAGACCCAGGCAAGTTTTAGAGCAGGAGTGAAAGTTTATTAAAAAGCATTAGAGCAGGAATGAAAGGAAGTAAAGTACACTTGGAAGAGGGCCAAGTAGGTGACTTGAGAGATTCAAACACATGGTTCGACCTTTGACTTGGGGTCTTATATGTTGGCATGCTTCCGGGGTTGCATTACTCCTCCCCTTTCTTCCCTTGGGGTGGGCTGACCCCACGTGCAGTGGCCTGTCAGTACGAGGGAGGGACTGCGCGCACAGTGTGTTTACTGGAGTTGTACATATGCTCACTTGAGGTGTTCTTCCCTTACCAGTGGAGTGTTCCAAGAAGGTCATATACCAGTTAAACTCCACCATTTTGCCTCTTAATGTGCATACTGGAGCCCACTCATCACACTCCTAAGATCCTATTGGGAAGCTGCTGATCACCAGTTTCAGGTGTTTTCTATGTATTGGGAGCCTGCCTTTCCCTGGCACTGGCTGTGACCAATTATTATTTTAGAGAGACAGTTAACAACCGCCTGACCATCACCTGATGGTCGCCTGACGTTTCTGGTGAGTAGGGGGCCCTCTCCTGCCCTACTCATGTCTGCCTGAATACTCACTGTAACACATGTCTGTCTCTCAAATAGTCAGTAAAGTCCACTTACCACACAAACGGCCTCTTAGGAGGTGTGTGTGTGTGTGCTTCACATAGACTGAGAAAGAGCCTGAATGTGATATCTGAGTCAATGAATTGCGGAGCAGCAGAAGCAGGCCAGTGGAATTCCAGCACTTTGGGAGGTCGAGGCAGACAGATCACTTTTGTGAGCTCAGGAGTTCGAGACCAGCCACAGCAACATGGCAAAACCCCGTCTCTACAAAATATACAAAAATTAGCCAAGCGTTGGTGGCTCCCACCTGTAATCCCACCTACTGGGGAAGCTGAGGCGGGAGGATCATTTGAGCCAGGTTGCAGGGAGCCGAGATCATGCCAACACCCTCCAGCCTGGGAGACAGAGCAAGACTCTGTGTAAAAAAAAAAGAAAAAAATAGGAAGAACAAGGAGAAGGAAGAAAGAGAAGAAGAAGGAAGAAGGAGGAGAAGGAGAAGAAGAGAAGAAAGAGAAAGAGGAGAAGGGAGAGGGGCAGGGGGAGGAGGGGGAGAGGGGGAGTGAGCGAGAAGAAGAAAGAAAATGAAAAGACACTGAAATAATCCATAAACTGAGGAAACAAGTTTGGAGCCAGAGGTGACTTTGAGAATGTAAACTGCTTAGGAATTTCTAGAAATCAACCACAAGCCTTGAAGTGGGGGGCAATGGGGTATTGATTTTACTTTATCTAGACCTCAAGGGACAGGGAGACCTCACATCAAACCTGGATTAAAATATCAATGAGTTTTTGCCTCTGAAAGAATCTATAGTTGGGAGCAAATGACACATTTAACTCCTCGCCCCATCTGGTCTTAACTGCTGCCCATCCTTTCGCCAGTTTAAAATTTTGGGTCTAAAGAGATGAGAAAAATGGGGAAGGAAAAAGGGGGAAAGTTGGACCAAGAGACTCTTCTCCCTTATCACCAGACAAGATAAACTTTACCAAAATGTCTCTTCCTACCTGTCTTTTATGATAACATACTAATTTAGTGATTTCGAGTCTTTCAGGCAAGACATGACCTGGCTGTGGGAGACCAAGACAGGCAGATCACTTGAGCCAAGCAGTTCGAGGCCAGCCTGGGCAACATGGCAAAAACCCATCTCTACAAAAAATAACAAATTATCCAGGTGTGGTGACATATGCCTTTGGTCCCAGGTACTCGGGAGGCTGAGGCAGGAGGATCCCTTGAGTCCAGGAGGTCAAATCTGCAATGAGCCATAATCATGCCACTGGACTCCAGCCAGAGAAAGACCTTGTCTCAAACCAAAAAAAAATATTTTGGGGAAAGGTACTCTATAAATAAATAGCATATCCCTTTGCAATTATAATTGCAAATGGTTTTCTTGATTTTTATTTGACCTACTCAAACAGATTTTACCATTTTGAAATATCTTCTGAGCATGAATTGCTTTACTATTTGCAACTCCCTACCTAGAGAATAGCCTGTGAGTACAATTCTATAAAAAAAATTTGATGATGACTCATGAGTGTCCTGCTAGGAGAAAAAAAATCTGGTATCAAATGTACTATTTGTCACGCGCGTCCGTGTGAAGAGAGTCCACTAATAGGCTTTGCGTGAGCAACAAGACTGCTTATTTCACCTACGTGCAGGCAGGCTGAGTCCGAAAAGAGAGTCAGCAAAGGGTGGTGGGATTATCATTAGTTCTTATAGGTTTTGGGATAGGCGGTGGAGTTGGCAGCAATGTTTTGTGGGCAGGGGGTGGATCTCACAAAGTACATTCTCAAGGGTGGTGAGAATTACAAAGAACCTTCTTAAGGGTGGGGGAGATTACAAAGTACATTGATCAGTTAGGGTGGGGCAGAAACAAATCACAATGGTGGAATGTCATCAGTTAAGGCTATTTTCACTTCTTTTGTGGATCTTCAGTTGCTTCAGGCCATCTGGATGTATACGTGCAGGTCACAGGGGATATAATGGCTTAACTTGGCCTCAGAGGCCTGACACTATTGTTTACATTTGTGTAATCTTAGAACGCTGAAGAAGGAACAAAGGAGTTGCCAGGTCAGACCCAAATTATTAGACTATATGTATAAAACAAGTTCTCTTTTTCACATAACTCAGTGGACTGAAGCATGATTCATACAAGTGTGGACACCTCCAGGCTTCGTTACTGCCAATGACTCCTGTTTTCATTGGAACACCCTCTGATTCTTCCCATAAACAAAGCTTTCACTTTCTGGCCAAATTTGGTCAACTCATGAATCAGCACACACGAATACATTTACTCCACTTCTACAGGCAATTTGAATGGGAAATAGAGGAACCTTCACTGGCTTTTCAGTAGCCAATTATTATATTCAAAGTAGCCTTGTTGATTATTAGCAAATCTAAAAGTAGAGCATGTCTTACAGGTCTATAGTTATCCAGAAAACTCCACTCCCTATATGCGTATTATCCCACTTTAAAGTGGAGGAACAGCCTATTACATGTACAGCCACTTGCCAAACAACATTTTGGTCAACGGCACATAAGTAATCCCATCAGATAAAAAGTCCTATCACCTAGTGACACTGTAGCCATCATAGCCATCACAGCCTTCACAGCCAGTGATGTAGCACAAGGCATTACTCACCTGTTTGTGGTGATGGTGTAAACAAACCTACTGCACTGCCAATTGTATAAAAGTATATCACACACAATTATGCACAGTACTTCATACTTGCTAGTGATAATAAATGACTGTTACTGGTTTACATATTTCAGGTCCTTTAGGTGGTATTCCGAAAGAAGACATTGTTGTCATAGGAGATGACAGCTCCATGCCTGTTATTGCCCCTGAAGACCTTCCAGTGGGACAAAATGTGGAGGTGTGGCATTGATGATCCTGGCCCAATGTAGTCATAGGCTAATGTGTGTGCTTGTGTTTTAGTTTTTAACAAAAAGCCTAAAAAGTAAAAATTAAAATAAAAAATTTTTTAAATAGATAAAGGTGTATTATAGATTCAAGATGTAAAGAAAGAAAATATTTTGTACAGCTGTACAATGTGTGTTTTAAGCTAAGTTTTATTACAAATGAGTGAAAAAGCTTTTCAAAATTTGAAAGTTTATAAAGCAAAAAAGTTATAGTAGGCAAAAAGTTGCTTAACAGTACACTTCTCAGAATGTATCCCAAAAGTTTATTATTGAAGAAAGACAAATATATTTTTAATAAATTGAGTGTAGCCTAAATGTAACTGTAAGTGTAACTTTATGAAGTCTACAGTAGTGTGCAGTAATGTCCTAGGCCTTCACGTTCACTCACCACTCACTCACTGACTCACCCAGAGCAACTTCCAGTCCTGCAGGCTCCATTCATGGTATGTGCCCTATATAAGAGAACCATTTGAAACACCTTTTGTATCATATTTTTACTGTACCTTTTCTATGTTTAGATATATTTAGATACATAAATCCTAACCATTGTGTTACAGTTGCCTACAGTTTTCAGTACAGTAACGTGCTGTGCAGGTGCGTAGCTATACTAACTAGCCTAGGTGTGTAAGGCTATACCATCTAGGTTTATGTAAGTACACTCTATGACGTTCACACAGTGACAAAACTGCCTAATGGTGTATTTTTCAGAATGTAACCCCATGGTTAAGAGACACATGACTGCATTACATATTTGCATACATGTGAACCTTAAAAAGAACAGAAAGTCACATAATAAAATGTTTGTGATTACCATTTCTGAATACAGGGATTATTAGTGCCAACGACACCCCAAAGATGTTTGTGTCCTAATCCCTAGAATCTGTGAATTTGTTACTTCACATGGCAAAGAAGAATTAAGGTTACACATGCTAATCAGCAAACTGATAATCCTAGATTTTCCTGGATCATTCATGTTGGCCCAATGTAATTGCAAGGGTCCTTAAAAGTTGAAAGAGGGAGGCAGAAGAGAGTCAGAGGAAGATGTGACTAATGATCAAAGAGACACAAAGTTGCTGGCTTTGAAGATGAATGAAGGGTCCACAAGCTAAAGAATGTGGGTAGGCTGGGCATGGTGGCTCATGCCCGTAATCCCAACACTTTGGGAGGGCAAAGTGGGTAGATTGCTTGAGCCTAGGAGTTTGAGTCCAGTCTGGGCAACATGGCAAAACCCTGCCTCTACAAAAAATTAAAGAAAAAAAAAATTAGTCAGGAGTGGTGACACACCTGTGTCCCAGCTACCCAGGAGGCTGAGGCAGAAGGATCACCTGAGCCCAGGAAATTGAGGCTGTAATGATGTAATTGCACTCCAGCCTGGGCAACAGAACAAGACCCTGTCTCAAAAAAAAAAAAAAAAAAAAAAAAAAAAAGAGTGTAGGCAGCCCCCATGAGCTGGAAAAGGCAAAGAAACACATTCTCCAGTAGAGTCTCCAGAATGAACACAGCCCCGCTGATGCCCTGATTTTAGCTCAGTAAGACCTAGGTCAGACTTCTGACCTCCAGAACTGTAAGATGAATTTATGTTTGTTTTAAGCCATTAAATGTGTGGTAATTTGTGGCAGCAGCAGTAGGAAATGACTGCAATAGCTGATTCTGGTTGTTGTTTTTCTGGGGAACTTAAAAGCAAGATAGTTTGATATGTTCCAAATTTTATAGAATGTATATGTATTATCTTTATAACTGGGGAAATCTAATGCTTATTTTTGAACATAATACTAAAATGGTAGTGAGGGCTGCGGTAGAAAGTATTGAACTTTTAGGATCACATTTAACAACACCACAGTTGCTCCTTGATGTCTAACTCCATTTATTGAGAAGTTGGACTTATTACAATCAATAACTCACAGACAATTAAGACCCAATTTAACAGAAAGTTATTGAGGACCTGCAGAGTACCAGCCACCATCTGGATCTGTCCACTGACATGGATCTTTTCCATGGAATTTCTTAGTTGGCAGAGGATGGCATTCCCTAGTGGGATAGTGTGCAGCCACTTCCTAGCACACTGTCCCTGTGCAAGCTTGCTCTGCTGTGCTGGGTGGCTGTGGTGTCGTTCTGGCAGTAGGGGCTGCTGCTGGTCCAGATTGAAGAGGAGGAGCTGATGGTTTGAGGGATGATGTCGGACAGAGTAGAAGTGGAGTTAATACTATGAGGATTGGTGGAAGAGGTAGTGGTGCTGATAGGAGAGGGGTCTGGGTGAGTAGAGGTGATGAACTGTTTCACAATTCGTCACAATTAGGACACTGCAGTGCTACAAAGATGTCCTTGTTGTTGCAACACATTGATTTCTGCATCCTTCTTTGGTTATTTCTGACCAGTTCAGGCGGACCAGAGAGAAGGTGGCGGTAATGTGTCTGAATGCAGAGGTTGAATAACCACCTTCTTCTTTTCTTCATTTCCTCCCAGCTCCGCAGCATGTTACACAAAGCTCCCGGTGCTTTGTCTAGCATAACTTTCAGACTCCTGTTTTCTCTCTCCAGGCACTGTTTACTAGCACACCATCAACTCTTCATTCCCCACCTTACTGCCGAGACTCAAACTGTCAACTCTGTCTCTACCTTGTTTCCTCAGCCTGGAACACCCTTCTCCCCACTTAAAATTATTTTATCCTTCAGAGCTCAAATCAAATGCTAACTGCTTCTTACAACAATAAGTGAAGCCATCTGCCAGGACTTTCCTATATATTATCTAATCCATTCCATTTTGAGTCTTAAGCTTTCTCATCTTCCTGTTGTGTGTGCGTTTGAACCTGGAATCCGTACGGTACTTGGTGCTGCTGTATAAAACCTCCCCTCAGTCAGAACCCGTTACTCTTGCCTCTTTGTTATCACTTATTTCATCCTGCTTCACAATTAGTTACTGTTTTATGTGTTTGCGTCCTCCTTCTGCCTCTGCTGTCAGCTTTTTGAGGACTGGTACCTTGTCTTAGCCTGCTGTGAGATGCGTCTCTGTGGCATGTAAGATGTCGTGCTTTGTAACAGGCAGGTAGGCAGGCCAATATGTACGCATAAAATATACACATATATTAAGTTACAGATCAAGGATTTCTTCTCCAGCTTCTTCTCCCAGCCGGGAATTTTTATAGAGTCCCAAGGTTTCGAAAAGGTTAGAATTTTCCACCCTACCACTTCCTCTTAATGTGGAAAGTTCATGGGTGTGTCACAGACTGGAGTTAGGAAATGTTGCTAAAACTGTCACTTGCTACTACTATTTTTTTTTTTTTTAAAGACTTTAGCTAGCAGGACCTGTTGCTTAATGAAGTGGAGTAATGAACCTTGTAGAAATGGCTCTAGGATTTCAAGGTGGGGTGGATAATGTCACTGGAAAGGAAGTATGAGAAAATAATTAACTCCAACACACAAGAGACCACCCCTTCCCCTCCCAGCTGAAGTCACCTTTGACTTATAAACATGTTTTTGGGTAGAGGTGGGAGGTGGGCAGACAGGATATGGGAGACTGGTTTGACTTGTTGGCTCTAATGCTCTGACCAATTAGGCAAGAGTAGTTGAAGTCAGATTTGAGACTCTTTGCAGGAGGTTATTGAAGAGTTTCTAACCCATTAAAAGAAGCATGGATATAAATGAAAACTAGGTAAATTTCACAGAAACGTTTTTGGTCATTGGAAGAGCAAGTGGGTTTGAATGAAACTTTTTTTTTTTTTTTTTTGAGACAGTCTCGCTCTGTCACCCAGGCTAGAGTGCAGTGGCGCAATCTTGGCTCACTGCAATCTCTGCCTCCCAGGCTCAAGCGATTCT
>NW_012101665.1:1334360-1362908 GCF_000951045.1 Mandrillus leucophaeus | reverse complement strand
TTTTTTTTTTTTTTTTTTTTTTTTTTTTTTTTTCCTGAGAGACAGTCTTGCCCTGTCGCCCAGGCTGGAGTGCAGTGGCACCATCTCAGCTCACTGCACTCTGCCTCCCTGGTTCAAGCAATTCTCCTGCCTCAGCTTCAGCTTCCCAAGTAGCTGGGACTACAGACGTGTGCCACCACACCCGGCTAATTTTTGTATTTTTTAGTAAAGATGGGATTTCACTATATGTTGGCCAGGCTGGTCTTGAACTCCTGACCTCAGGTGATCCACCCACCTGGGCCTCCCAAAGTGCTGTGATTACAAGCATGAGCCACTGCACACGGCCCTGAATAATTAAATCAAATAAATGTTTGATGTCCTTCAGCAATGGCATCTCTTCAAAAATACACTGTTAGTTTGCCCCTAAGTGAGGCAAGACTAGTGTGTGCTTACAAAATAATCCTAACGTGAGAAATACAAAGATATACCTCTCTTGCCAAAATCTACATATTTCCAAAGTTCAGGATTATTTTTATGTCTCTATGCTTTGAAAGAATACTGTGTATATGCATATGTGTAAATATTTTTTCATTTATTTCACTATATCATGTGTTTCACAAAATGACATAAACATTTAACAAAGAAAAACAAGATAATATATTTCCCCAAAATAAAGCTTTCCTCATACCTTTTTTGTTTTTTTCTAAAACAAGTGTTTCCAGAAACAAAGACTTCTTTTTGTGGAATGTGTTTTTCCATTTACAAATGAGATGAAGGGATGAGTTAAAAGAGCCATAACTGTTGGGCACCGACTAGAATAGAAAGCAGTAGAACACTTCGGTTGTTTTTCCTCCCCTTTCTCCTAATGACCTTCTCTTCTCCATCCAGGGAGTGAATGATTGTCTACTTCCCCAGCACACCTCCTCCTACTCTCTGGGAATAAGAACAGGCTGGGCCAGGCGTGGTGGCTTACTCCTGTAATGCCAGCACTTTGAGAGGCCAAAGTGGGCGGATCACTTGAGGTCAGGAGTTCGAGACCAGCCTGGCCAACATGGTGAAACCCCTTCCCTACTAAAAATACAAAATTAGCCGGGCAGGTGATGCATGCCACCAGCTACTCGGGAGGCTGAGGCAGAATTACTTGAACCCAGGAGGTTGCAGTGAGTTGAGATCGTGCCACTGCCCTCAGCCTGGGCAACAAAACGAGACTCTGTCAAAAAAAAAAAAAAAAAGAAAAAAGGAAGAGTCTGACAAAAATCGGGTTACATATTCTGGAACGAAACACACTTAATCTTCAACTATCAAAGTAGAAAGGAAAAGCAATAATTTATAAATTCCATCATTTTTCTTACCCAGACTTTCTCTCTGAAACATACATCTGGTTACAAAAAATGTTAGCCAAAGGGCATATTTTAGGATATTTAAGAATTTCTAAAGGGGGAAGAGTCTCGGATTCTACCCACCCTTTCCAATGGCCAGTGTTGTCACTGAAGTTTAGCAACAGTGTTACAGTTTCAAAGATAAATGGTGATTTCCAAGACTATTAGTGACCCAGGATCCTTCTAGTTCTCCTTTCAGAGAAAATATAGTGGGGGGAAAAAAGCAGGGAAAGGGAGTGGAACAGGAGTAGGAAATTTTGCAGACACATTCTTCAGGTTAATGTTTATTGACATAACCAGGCTTCAAGTCACAGTTAACAACTATCAAAGTCCTAATTATATTACACAGAACAAATCTAACCTCCTCTAGCAGTGGTTCTCAAAGTTTAGTGCATTCAAATTACCATAAAGACTTGCTGAGACAGATTGCTGGCCCCACCCCCAAAATGTCAGATTCAGTAGGCAAGTTGGGGTGTGGGGGACAAGTATTTGCTTTTTTTTTTTTTTTTTTGCGACAGTTGTCTGGCTCTGTCACCCAGGCTGAAGTGCAGTGGCATGATCTGGGCTCACTTGCAAGCTTCACCTCCCGGGTTCAAGCCATTCTCCTGCCTCAGCCTCCCGAGTAGTTGGGATTACAGGCATGTGTCACCATGCCCGACTAATTTTTGTATTTTTAGTAGAGATGGGATTTCACCATTTTGGCCAGATTGGTCTCGAACTCCTGACTTCAGGTAATCCGCCTGCCTCAGCCTCCCAAAATAGTGGGATTACAGGCATGAGCTATGGCACCAGGCCAAGTATTTGCTTTTTTTTTTTTTTTTTTTTTTGAGATGGAGTCTCTCTCTGTCGCCCAGACTGGAGTGCGGTGGCACGATCTCGGCTCACTGCAAGCTCCGCCTCTCTGGTTCACGCCATTATCATTCCTCAGCCTCCCGAGTAGCTGGGACTATAGGCGCCCACCACCATGCCCGGCTAATTTTTTGTATTTTTAGTAGAGACGGAGTTTCACCGTGTTAGCCAGGAGGGTCTCGATCTCCTGACCTCGTGATCCGCCCGTCTCGGCCTCCCAAAGTGCTGGGATTACAGGCGTGAGCCACTGCACCCGGCCAAGTTTTTGCTTTTCTAAGAAGTTCCCAGGTGATAAGGATGCTGTTAGCCTATAATCCCCACTTTCAGGGCCGCTGTCCTATAGTAGTTATTCTCAATTCTGATTCTGCATCAGAAGACTCTTCTTGTGAGGTTTTTAATAAAATCTTAATACCTTGGCACCACCCCAGACCCACCAAGACAGAACCTCTGGGATTGGTCTTGCAAAGATTAAAAAAAAAAAAAAAAAAATGCTGGTCACTAGTGAAAGTAGATAGTTAACAGAGAGTTAAAAGGTGGAGTGAAGTCTATGCATTGTAACTACTGCAGTAGGAAAGAGGGGCAGTGTGAAGCTTCACTGGGGCACAAAGCAGATTTTTTTTTTTTTTTGAGACGGAGTCTCTCTCTGTTGCCCAGACTGGAGTGCAATGGCGCGATCTCAGTTCACTGCAAACTCCGCCTCTAGGGTTCAAGCAATTGTCCTGCCTCAGCCTCCCCAGTAGCTGGAACTACAGGTGTGCACCACCATGCCCAGCTAATTTTTTGTATTTTTAGTAGAGACGGGGTTTCATCATTTTAGCCAGGATGGTCTCGATCTCCTGACCTCGTGATCTACCTGCTGCAGCCTCCCAGGGGTGCTGGGATTACAGGCATGAGGCACTACATCCAGCCAGGCAGGAGACTTTTTAAAGGCTGGTGGTGCTGAAGGCAAAGTGCTGAAGGGTGTGAACGAGGCACTGGTGCATGTGACTAGGCCATCTGGTGGTTTGTTAATTGGCACTACCTGGGGAAGAAACAAACGTCTGGTAGCTTCATGATAGAAGAGGCAGCGGGGTAAGTTAGAATACCGCATCTACCAAGGTTAGGCCCTTCCCATCCACAGGGACAAGATCAAGAGTGAGAATTATCTCCTTGAAGGGCCTGAGAGCTTGAGAAGACAGTTCTGGGTGGTAGATTTACATTTCAAAGGGTCAGAGGAAGGATTTATAATTGCAGACTTTCTAAAGTAACTGTTCTAAGAGGGGGTCCAGGGACCTATATGCCTGTTACCACGTTTTGGCTGGAACAAACAGTAAGTAATTCTCCTTGCAGCATGGAGCTTTCTCGTAGGCAGGAACTTAAGGGAGCTGGAGTTGTAATGCTAAGGATGTGGACTTGAGCTGTTAGAAACTATGCTACTATCTGTTCCAGTCTCTTAGTGCATGTGGGGTGGGGGTGGGAGGTAAATTGGGAGTGGGCAAAATCATTTGTACATAGAGTCAGCAGTTTCTACAGGCCAAGCTAGTGGTTCAGTTAAGAAGAGGGTTCAGAGGAACCTGGCTAGAGTTTGGGTAAGGAGAGAGTTTTTGTCCATCTGGTTATCTGTGGGTTGAAACAAGTCTATGGATGATTCTAGTAGTAACTGCCCAATGGGTTCACCTTGCCCGCTGCCTAGAGAGAGCTGATTTATCAAGACAAGGAAATTGCGATAGAGAAAGTAATTCACGTAGAGCAGCTGTGCAGGAGACCGGAGTTTTATTGTTACTCAAATCAGTCTCCCCAAGCATTTGGGGAGCAGAGTTTTCAAGGACAACTTAGTGGGTCGGGGGAAGCCAGTGAACCAGGAGTGCTGATAGGTCCGGGATGAAATCAATTGAAGCTGTCTTCTTATGCTGAGTGGGGGCCACAAGATCAGATGAGCCAGTTAAGCGATCCAGGTGGTGCCAGCTAATCCATCAAGTGCAGGGTTTGCAAATATCTCAAGCACTGATTTTCGAAGCAGTTTAGGGAGGGTCAGAATCTTGTAGCCTCCAGCTTCATGACTCCTAAACCACAATTTCTAATCTTGTAGCTAATTTCTTAGCCCTACAAAGGCAGCCTAGTCCCCAGGCAAGGAGGTTTGTTTTGGGAAAGGGCTGTTATTGTCTTTGTTTTGGTTTGTTTTTGAGACAGAGTCTCAGTCTCGCCCTGTAGCCCAGGTTGGAGTGCAGTGGTGTGATCTCGGCTCACTGCAACCTCCACCTCCTGGGTTCTAGTGATTCTCCTGCCTCAGCCTCCCGAGTAGCTGGGATTACAGGGATGCGCCACTACGGCCAGCTAATTTTTGTATTTTTAGTAGAGATAGGGTTTCGCCATGTTGGCCAGGATGGTCTCAAACTCCTGACCTCAAGTGATGTACCCACCTCGGCCTCCCAAAGTTCTGGGATTACAGATGTGAGCCACTGCGCCCAGCCATCTTTGTTTTAAACTATAAACTATAAACTAAGTTCTTCCCAAGGTTAGTTCAGCCATTACGTCCACTAATGAATAAGGACAGCATGGAGGTTAGAAGCAAGATGGAGTGGTTAGGTTAGATCTCTTTCACTGTCTCAGTCATAATTTTGCAAAGGCGGTTTCACAGTGATCAGGGTTGAAAACCAATTCCTATACAGTACTAGTATAGAGGTAAAGTTTGCTAAAATGCATTTATTTTATAAGTTGTTCCCGATACTTACACAACTGTAGATGCAATTAGCAAACAGGAAGGTTTTCTGCACTACAGTATGGTGTGGACATGTATGGAGAGTTTCAAAGCAGCTACAGTTACCTTGTATTTTATAAAGTGGCATTTTAGTCAAGTTGCAAATCAAGGAAGATAAGGGACTGAGCAGTAATTTTAACAAACACCCTGAGTTTGGTTTTCTTCCGCCTCAATATTTAAAAATGTATATTCAGGAACATCTGACGATTGACTATGAGAGACCTACTGCAAGCCTCCAGACCACCCCCCTCCAAAAAAACAAAAACCACACATATCTCCAGGGCAAATCATATCAAATGATAAACCCTTGGTTTAAGCATTTTTGTTTAGGGGAATTAAATTAAAATAAACACCAAATAGAGCCTTGAAAGGGACAAAAATTAAAAAGAAAATGCGTGAGGGGAGAATTTCTTTGACGATGATAGGGCTGAGCTGGTTATGAGAACTGCTATCACCTGAACTGTGTTCCCTGCAATCCCAAATTCATATGTTGAAGCCCTACCCTGCAAAGTGATGGTATTTGGAGACAGGGCTTTTAGGAGATAATTCAGATTCAATGTGATCATGTTTACTGGAAAGGGGTCCCAATCCAGACCCCAACAGAGGGCTCCTGGATCTCATGCAAGAAAGAATTCGAGGCAAGTCTATAAAGTGAAAGCAAGTTTATTAAGAAAGTAAAGGAATAATAGAATAGCTACTCCATAGGCCGAGCAGCAGCATGGGCCACTGGTTGCCCATTTTTATGGTTATTTCTTGATCATATGCTAAACAAGGGGGTGGATTATTCATGAGTTTTCTGGGAAAGGGGTGGGCAACTCCAGGAACTGCGAGTTCCTCCCCATTTTAGACCATATAGGGTAACTTCCTGACGTTGCCATGGCATTTGTAAACTGTCGTGTGGCGCTGGTAGGAATGTCTTTTAGCAAGCTAATGTACTATAATTAGTGTATAATGAGCAGTGAGGATGATCAGAGGTCACTTTTGTCACCATCTTGGTTTTGGTGGGTTTTGGCCAGCCTCTTTTTTCATTTTTTTAGATGGAGTCTTGCTCTGTCACCCAGGCTGGAGTGCAGTGGAGCAATCTTGGCTCACTGCAACCTCTGCCTCCCAGGTTCAAGCGATTCTCCTGCCTCAGCCTTCCGAGTAGCTGGGACTACAGGTGTGTGCCACCACACCCAGCTTTTTTTTTACATTTTTTGTAGAGATAGGGTTTCACCATGTTGGCCAGGCTGGTCTCAAACTCCTAACCTCAAGTGATCTGTTCACCTCGGCCTCACAAAGTGCCGGATCACAGGGGTGAGCCACCGCGTCCCTTGGCCGGCTTCTTTACTGCAACCTGTTTTATCAGCAAGGTCTTTATGACCTGTATCTTGTGGTAACTTCCTATCTCCTCCTGTGACTCAGAATACCTTAACCTCCTAAGAATGCAGCCCAGAAGGTCTCAGCCTTATTTTACCCGGCCCCTATTCAAGATGGAGTCCCTCTGGTTTAAATGCCTCTGACAGTCATACATGTGGGATCCTAAAGCAATGGGATTGGTGGCCTTATAAGAAGAGGAAGAGAGAGAAATCTTTCTCTCCATTGAGCATGACTGAGAAAAGGCCATGTGAGGACACAGTGAGAAGGCATCTGCAAGCCAGCAAGACAGCCCTCACCAGAAACCGAGTCAGCCAGCATTTGATCTTGAACTTCTCAACCTCCAGATCTGTGAGAAATACATTTCTATCATTTAAGCTACCCAGGCTATGGTACTTTGATATGGCATCCTTCACAAATTAAGACAGGATAATTTATTCGTTCATTAACTTCATTCATTAACCATCCCTTTTTTAAGGCACTAGAGATATGGCAATGACCAAATTAAAGCTCCAGTCTTTGAGGAGTTTATATTCTAGTAGGAAAAAAAAACAAGCCAGTCAACAAATAAAATAGTATTGTGTGAGAAATGGTAAGTGATGGGGAGAAATAAAGCAGGGGAAAAAGGGGTGGGGAGCAGCTATTTTATGTAGAGTGGTCAAGGAAGACCTCGCTTATCAGATGATGTTTAAGCAGAGACCCGAAGGACATGAACTTTGGGTTCTCTGGAGGAACAGGATCCTGGGCAGAGGGAACAAGTGCAAAGGTCTGGAAACAGAGCATGCTAAGTTCAGGGAATAGCAAGGAGGCCAGTGTGTCTGGGGCTGAGCAAGCCAGGTGGACAGTAGTAGCAGCTGAGTGACCATGGCAGGAGCTGTGTTGTGCAGAGCCTTATAGGCCTGTGTTAGGGCTCTGGCTCTAATTCTGAGTAAAGTGAGAAGCCATTTGTCTTAATCCATTTTGTGTTGTCATAACAGAATACCACAGACTAGCTAACTTATAAAGAAAATAAATGTATTTCTTATAGTTCTAGAGGCTGAGAAATCCAAGAGCATGGTGCCAGCACCTAGCGAGGGCCTTCTTGCTGCATCATCCCATGGCAGAAGACATACAACAAGAGAGCCCTATGTGAGAGAGAGCAAAAGAGAAAGGGGGCCTGAACTTTTCTTTTTTTTTTTCTTTTTTTTTTTTTTTTGAGACAAAGTCTCATTCTTTCACCCAGGCTGGAGTGCAGTGGCGTGATCTCAGCTCACTGCAACCTCTGCCTCCTTGGTTCAAGCGAATCTCATGCCTCAGCCTCCAGAGTAGCTGGGACTACAGGCACATGTCACCACCCCCAGGTAATTTTTGTATTTTTAGTAGAGACAGGGTTTCACCATGTTGGCCAGGCTGGTCTTAAACTCCTGACCTCAAGTGATCTGCTTGCCTTGGCCTTACAAAGGGCTGGGATTACAGGCATGAACCACTGCACCCGGCCTTGAATTCACTTTTTTAACAAGTCTACTCCCATGATAACTAATTTACTCTTGCAACAACGACATTAATCCACTCTTGACCTAATCACCTCTTATTAGGCCCCACTCCGAATACTGCTGCAGTGGGGATTAAATTTCCAATGCGTGAATTTTGAGAGACGTATTCAAATCACAGCACCACTGAAGGGTGTAGAAGTCATGAGTGACATGATTTGACTTCCATTTAGAAGATACATTCTTATTGTTGGATAAACGGTGGTGGAATGGGGGAAAAAGCAGAAGCAGAGAGACTTGATTGAAAGTGGATAGATGGCTCTCAAGAGTTTTAGTCTATTTTGGTTTGATTTTTGAGACAGCTAATGGTTTTATCTTTTTGCAGGCCTCAAACAATGATTTTGTTCATATTACTGGGTTATTTAAAAATTAAATAGAAAATATATTACATTTTTATTTATGCTTAGGAGCTATGATTTCTCTTTGACTTTAGGTTCTAGGGTATTTATAAGATTTCCATCAGTTCTCAACCTCATGGAAGCCTACTCGGTGCCCTTTTGCTCTCTATCCTGAAAAACCATCAATTTGCCTAATACCCTAGGGCTACTGGCATTGTCTTTATCCAACTCCATCCTGCCTATTGGAGCAGTACTTCTCATACATACTTTCAAGTGCATGTAAATCCTCTGGGAGAACCTTGTTAAAGTGCTGATTGTGATTCTATAGGTCTAGGGTGGGGCACAATGATTCTGCATTTCTAGCCAGCTTCTGATTCTATTGATCCTTGGACAACACTTTGAGTAGCAGTATCAGAGTACTGAAAGAATCCTACACACTTTAGGCATTCTTTTAGTGAAGAAAAAAATCAGACAAATGTGTACAATGAGAAATTTATTCTTCTGTGCATTTCTACTGGGAATGCTGGACCCCATGAAGAAAATATAGTTATTGTTTCTTTTTTTTCCAGGCAGCTAATTTTTTTAAAAAATGCAGACACTCTTTGTTGAACAAATAGAAAGTAATTTTAAGTTTTAATTTGTTTTTTTAATAGGTAAAGCATTCACAGGGTTCAATATGTAAAATATATAAAATGGCCACCAGTGATATATCCCAACTCTTATCCCTGAATAATGTAATTACTCATTCTTCTGTTCCTTTGTATTCTTTAAGGGTCTTTTTTTTTTTTTTTTTTTTTCCTATGAGACAGAGTCTTGCTCTGTTGCCCAGGCTGGAGTGCAGAAGGGCAGTCTCACAACAATGGCTCACTGCAGCCTCAAACTCCTGGCTCAAGCAATCCTCCCACCTCAGCCTCCAGAGTAGTTGGGACTACAGGCACACGCCACCATGCCTGGTTAATTTTTTCACTTTTTTTGTATACACAAGGTCTTGCTACGTTGCCCAGGCTGGCCTGGAACTCCAGACCTCAAGAGATCCTCCCACCTTAGCCTCCCAAAGTGCTGGGATTACAGGTGTGAGCCACCTTGCCCAGAGATAGTCTAAGTGCTTTTGTTTTTGTTTTTGTTTTTGTTTTTTGAGACGTAGTTTTGCTCTTGTTGCCCAGGCTGGACTGCAATAGTGTGACCTCGGCTCACTGTAACCTCCGCCTCCCGGATTCAAGCAATTCTCCTGCCTCAGCCTCCTGAGTAGCTGGGATTACAGGCGTGCACCAGTACTCCTGGCTAATTTTTTGTATTTTTAGTAGAAACGGGCTTTCACCATGTTGGCTAGGCTGGTCGGGAACTCCTGACCTCAGGTGATCCACCCGCCTAGACCTCCCAAAGTGCTGGGATTACAGGCGTGAGCCACAGTGCCTGACCGATAGTCTAAGTCTTATAAGTAAATACACATGTATGTATCTATGTGTGTATGTGTAAGTATAAAATTTTCCCCTTTTTGCATAAATAATAGCATGTTTTGCCTACTATTCTCAAGTTTGCTTTATACACCTGATATATTAAGATATTTGAGACCATTCCATACCAGTACATTAAAAGCATCTTCATTCTTTATTACAGCTACATAGTATCCCATTAGATGGATGTACCACAATTTATTTTACTAGTCTCAAAATATAGTTTTAAATTAATATAATTGCAATTGAGAACTCTAAAAACAAATTACAATCCAGTTGTCCAACCACAGAGGAAATATATTTATAAACAAGATAAATACTAAATTATTATTCTTATAAACACTAAATTATTATTCTTATAATAAATTTAATATTTTCTTAAATATTTAAAAAACTTAAGACTTAGCTCCTCATCAGTGGTGATATTGTAAAAAAGAAAACAATATTGACTTATTTCAGTATGTAAGGGATTCTGTTGGGGTTATGAATGGTATGTTAGGAAATATCAGAAACTCTTCAGGTTGAAACAATGATAAATCACCAAAAAGAGCTTTGAATGTATGTGTGAATAGAGTTCCAAAAAATGTAACTTATTGCAGTGGAATCATGTATATGCCTCAAGAGCCTTACTTGCTTATAGGTGAGTAGAATTGTGTATAATTGTCCAGAAAATTCAGTGCATGTCGTAGCTGGATACTTTAGCCTCTTTACTAACCAGACCTTCCTCTCCTCAATACTGCTTATATTTTTCTACTGCTTGACGTAGCAAACCTGTGTTTCTTTTAAATTATAAAATAAAAACCTCTAGAATTAATCATCTCTCTCTGCCTTATATTCAGTGAGTTCTGATTTAGTAGTCCCATATAAATAAAAGTGATATTTAGTGGTATTGAAAGTAAAGTTTAAAAATATATTATCATAGAGTAAAACTGATGTGTTTTTGTGAACAGGTCTATGAATTTACACACACGGATGTGTAGATTTCTACACCATCACAATCAGAATAGAGAATATGTGGTCAGGCGCAGTGGCTCACGCCTGTAATCCCAGCACTTTGAGAGGCTGAGGCGGGCAGATCACGAGGTCAGGAGATAGAGACCAGCCTGGACAACATAGTGAAACCCCGTCTCTACTAAAAATACAAAAATTAGCCGGGCGTGGTGGCAGGCACCTGTAGTCCCAGCTACTCGGGAGGCTGAAGCAGGAGAATCGCTTGAACCCAGGAGGCAGAGGCTGCGGTGAGCTGAGATTTCGCCACTGCATTCCAGCCTAGGCAACAGAGCGAGACTCTGTCTCAAAGAAAAAAAAAAAAAAAAAAAGAAAAAGAAAAAAGATAGAGAATATCCTCATCACTCCCAGTCCCCTAAATTACATCTCTTTATATACACCTCCTACCTCCACATATGATAGGTGATAACCACTGATGTTTTCATCTCTATAGTTTGGCCTTTTTCAGAATATCATAGAAATGAATAATATAGTATAAAACCTTTTGAAATTATCTTCTTTCACTCAGCAAAATGCTTTTGAGATTCATCCAAGTTGTTGCATGTATCAACAATTTGTCCTTTTATATTGCTCAGCACTAGAACATTGTATAGATATGCCAGTGTTTGTTTATCCATTTACCCAAAGAAAGACAAAATTTGAATTGTTTCCAATTTTTAGTGAGTATGAACAGAGTTACACATATGTGTACATGTTTTTGGGTGAACGTAAGTTTTAATTTCCCTAGGTTACGTAAATATCTAGCAGTAGGAATGCTGGGTCATGGGTTAAGTGTTAGTTTAACTTTATAAGCAAGTGCCAAAATTGTTTTCCCAACTTGTTGTACCATTCTGCATTTCTGCCAGCAATGTATGAGAGTTCAGATTGATCTACATCCCCTCTGGCACTTGATATTGCAGCATTTTTTATTTCAGCCATTTTAATAGGTGTATAGTAGTAACTCATTGTGGTTTTATTTTGCATTTCCTTAATAGGTAATGATGTTGAACATTTTTTCTTATGCTTGTTTACCATTGTACATCCTCTTTACTGAAGTGTCCAAGTATTCTACCAATTTTTAAGTTGGGTTGCTTGATATTTTTATTGTTGATTTTTGAGAATTTTAAATATATGTATTCTAAATACAAGCCATTTGTCAAATATGTGATTTTCAAAATTTTCTTCTATTTTATAACTTGTCTTTTTTTGCTCTTAACACTTTACAGAGCAAAAGTTTTAAATTTTGTGAAGTCCAGTGTATCAGTTTTTTTCTTTTATAGATCATGCTTTGGTGTTAACCCCACAAACTTTTTGCCTAACACCAACTCATGAAGATTTTCTCCTATGTTTATTCGTCAAAATTTTACAGATTTACATTCAGCTCTATGATCTATTTTTTTTTGTATAAAATGTGATAGATTGACGCCCTTTCTTTCACATATAGATATCTAATGGTTTCCATATCGTTTCCTGAGAAGATTATCCTGTCTTCACATAATTGACTTTGAACCTTTGTCAAAAATCAACTGACTACACAAACACACACACACACACACACACACATATATATATATTTTTTTTTTTTTTGAAAGAGGGTCTCACTCCCATCGCCCACGCTGGAGTGCAGTGGTGCAATCATGGCTCACTGCAGCCTAGACTTCCAGGGCTCAGGTGATCGTCCCACCTCAGCCTCTCAAGTAGCTGGACTACAGGTACTTATCACTGTGTCTGGCTAATTTTTTGTATTTTTTATAGAGAGGGGGTTTTGCCATGTTGCCCAGCCTGGTCTCAAACTCCTGGGCTCAGGTGATCCTGCCAGCCTCAGCCTCCCAAAGTGCTGGGATTACCAGCATGAGCCACTGCACCTGGCCACAACTGGCTATATTTCTGTGGGTTTGTATCTGGACTTCCTATTCTGTGATCAATGTGTCTGTCCCTCAGTCAATACCCTAATGTCTTATTGTAACTTTATGTTGTCTCAACAGTGGGTATTGTCATTCCTCCAATTTTATTCTTTTTAAAAATTGTATGACTTTTCTAGTTACACTGCCTTTCCATGTACATTTTAGAATCAACTTGTGTATAACCACATAATTGGAATTCTGCTAAACCTACAGACCAACTGACATCTTCCAATCCATGAACATATGTCTCCCTGTTTATTTAAGCTTTTATTCCCTTCATCAATGTATTTTGAAAATAATTATTTTAATTTTTGTGGGTACATAGTAAGTGTACATATTTACGTGGTACATGAGATGTTTTGATACAGAGATGCAATGCATGATAATCGCATCATGTAAAATAGGGTATCCATTCCCTCAAGCATTTACCTTTTGTGTTACAAAGAATCCAATTATACTATTTTAGTTATTTTTAAATGCACAATTAAATTATTAGACTATAGTCACCCTGTTATCGAATACTAGGTAACATTTTGTATTCAGCATATGGCTTGTATATATGTTTTGTTAGATTTATAATCAAGTATTTCATTTTTTGGCTTTCGTGTAAATAGAGTTTTTAAAATTTTAGTTTCTAGTTGTACATGACAATATATAAAAACAGAATTGAGGTCAGGCGCAGTGGCTCACACCTGTAATCCCAGCACTTTGGGAGGCCGAGGCGAGTAGATGACGAGGTCAGGAATTCAAGACCAGCCTGACCAACATGGTGAAACCCTGTCTCTACTAAAAAAAATACAAAAATTAGCTGGGTGTAGTGGCAGGCGCCTGTAATCCCAGCTACTTGGGAGGCTGAGGCAGGAAAATTGCATGAACCCCAGAGGCGGAGGTTGCAGTGAGCCAAGATTGCGCCACTGCACTCCAGCCCGGGTGACAGAGCAAGACTCTGTCTCAAAAAAAAACAAAAACAAACAAACCAAAAAAACCCCAGGACTTCACCAAGATGGCCAAATAGGAACAGCTCTGGTCTGCAGCTCCCAGCATGATCGACACAGAAGACAGGTGATTTCTGCATTTCCAACTGAGGTACCTGGTTCATCTCACCGGGACTAGTTGGACAGTGGGTGCAGCCCACAGAGCGTGATCTGAAGCAGGGCGGGGCATCGCCTCACCTGGGAAGCACAAGGGGTTGGGGGATTTCCCTTTCCTAGCCAAGGGAAGCCGGGATAGACTACCTGGAAAAACGGGGTACTCCTGCCCAAATACTGCACTTTTCCCAAGGTCTTAGCAACTGACAGACAAGGTGAGTCTCTCCCATGCCTGGCTCAGCAGTCTGAGATTGATCTGTGAGATGGCAGCCTGGCTGGGGGAGGGGCGCCCACCATTGCTGAGGCTTCAGTAGGTAAACAAAGTGGCCGGGAAGCTCTAACTGGGCAGAGCCCACCACAGCTCAACAAGGTCTGCTGCCTCTAGATTCCACCTCTGTGGGCAGGGCATAGCTGAACAAAAGGAGCAGACAACTTTTGCAGACTTAAACATCCCTGTCTGACAGCTCTGAAGAGAGTAGCAGTTCTCCCACCATGGCGTTTGAGCTCTGAGAATGGACAGACTGCCTCAAGTGGGTCCCTGAGCCCCGTGTAGCCTAACTGGAAGACGCCTCCCAATAGGGGCCGACAGATACCTCATACAGGTGGCTGCCCCTCTGGGGCGAAGATTCCAGAGGAAGGATCAGGCAGCAATATTTGCTATTCTGCAATATTTGCTGTTCTGCAGCCTCCACTGGTGACACACAGGCAAACAGGGTCTGGAGTGGAACTCCAGCAAACTCCAACAGACCTGCAGCTGAGGGACCTAACTGTTAGAAGGAAAACTAACAAACAGAAAGGAATAGCATCAACATCAACAAAAAGGTCATCTACACCAAAATCCCATCTGTAGGTCACCATCATCAAAGACCAAAGGTAGATAAAACCACAAAGAGGGGAGAAACCAAAGCAGAAAAGCTGAAAATTCTAAAAATCAGAGCACCTCTTCTCCTCCAAAGGATCATAACTCCTCGCCAGCAACAGAACAAAGCTGAACAGAGAATGACTTTGACGAGTTGACAGAAGTAGGCTTCAGAAGGTCGGTAATAACAAACTTCTCCGAGCTAAAGGAGGATGTTTGAACCCATCGCAAGGAAGCTAAAAACCTTGAAAAAAGATTAGATGAATGGCTAACTAGAATAAATAGTGTAGAGAAGACCTTAAATGACCTGACGGAGTCGAAAACCACAGCACAAGAACTTTGTGACGCATGCACAAGCTTCAGTAGCTGATTCAATCAAGTGGAAGAAAGGGTATCAGCGACTGAAGATCAAATTAATGAAATAAAGCAAGTAGACAAGGTTAGAGAAAAAAGAGTAAAAAGAAGTTAACAAAGCCTCCAAGAAATATGGGACTATGTGAAAAGACCAAATCTACGTCTGATTGGTATACCTGAAAGTGATGGGAAGAATGGAACCAAGTTGGAAAACACTCTTCAGGATATTATCCAGGAGAACTTCCCCAACCTAGCAAGGCAGGCTAACATTCAAATTCAGGAAATACAGAGAACATCACAAAAATACTCCTCGAGAAGAGTGACTCAAAGACACATACTTGTCATATTCACCAAGGTTGAAATGAAGGAAAAAGTGTTAAAGGCAGCCAGAGAGAAAGGTCGAACTACCCACAAAGGGAAGCCCAGCAGACTAACAGTGGATCTCTCGACAGAAACCCTACAAGCCAGAAGAGAGTGGGGGCCAATATTCAACATTCTTAAAGAAAAGAAGTTTCAACCCAGAATTTCATATCCAGCCAAACTAAGCTTCATAAGTGAAGGAGAAATAAAATCCTTTACAGACAAGCAAATGCTGAAAGATTTTGTCACCACCAGGCCTGCCTTACAAGAGCTCCTGAAGGAAGCACTAAACAACCAGTACCAACCACTGTAAAAACATGCCAAATTGTAAAGACCATCGATGCTATGAAGAAACTGCATCAATTAACAGGCAAATTAACCAGTGAACATCATAATGACAGGATCAAATTCATACATAACAATATTAACCTTAAATGTAAATGGGCTACATCCCCCAATTAAAAGACACAGACTGACACATTGGATAAAGAGTCAAGACTCATCAGTGTGCTGTATTCAGGAGACCCATCTCACATGCAAAGACACACACAGGCTCAAAATAAAGGGATGGAGAAAGATCTACTAAGTAAATGGAAAGCAAAAAAATGCAGGGGTTGCAATCCTAGTCTCTGATAAAATAGACTTTAAACCAACAAAGATCAAAAGAGACAAAGAAAGCCATTACATAATGGGAAAGGGATCAATTCAACAAGAAGAGTTAACTGTCCTAAATATATATGCATCCAATACAGGAGCACCCAGATTCATAAAGCAAGTCCTTAGAGACCTACAAAGAGACTTAGACTCCCACACAATAATAATGGGAGACTTTAACACCCCACTGTCAATATTAGACAGATCAACGGGACAGAAGGTTAACAAGGATATCCAGGACCTGAACTCAGCTCTGCAAAAAGCAGACCTAATAGACATCTACAGAACTCTCCACCCCAAATCAACAGAATATACATTCTTCTCAGCACCACATCGCACTTATTCTAAAATTGATCACATAATTGGAAGTAAAGCACTCCTCAGCAAATGTAAAAGAACAGAAATCACAACAAACTGTCTCTCAGACCACAGTGCAATCAAATTAGAACTCAGGATTAAGAAACTCACTCAAAACTGCACAACTATGTGGAAACTGAACAACTTGCTCCTGAATGACTACGGGGTAAATAACAAAATGAAGGCAGAAATAAAGATGTTCTTTGAAACCAATGAGAACAAAGACACAACATACCAGAATCTCTGGGATACATTTAAATCAGTGTGTAGATGGAAATTTATAGCACTAAATGCCCACAAGAGAAAGCAGGAAAGATCTAAAATCGACACCCTAACATCACAATTAAAAGAACTAGAGAACCAAGAGCAAACAAATTCAAAAGCTAGCAGAAGGCAAGAAATAACTAAGATCAGAGCAGAACTGAAAGAGATAGAGATACAAAAACTCTTCAAAAAATCAATGAATCCAGGAACTGGTTTTTTGAAAAGCTCAACAAAATTGATAGACTACTAGCAAGACTAATAAAGAAGAAAAGAGAGAAGAATCAAATAGACACAATAAAAAATGATAAACGGGATATCACCGCCAATCCCACAGAAATACAAACTACCACCAGAGAATACTACAAACACCTCTATGCAAATAAAGTAGAAAATCTAGAAGAAATGGATAAATTCCTGGACACATACAACTTCCCAAGACTAAATCAGGAAGAAGTTGAATCTCTGAATAGACCAAGAACAGGCTCTGAAATTGAGGCAATAATTAATAGCCTAGCAACCAAAACAATCCAGGACCAGAAGGATTCACATCCAAATTCTACCAGAGGTACAAAGAAGAGCTGGTACCATTCCTTCTGAAACTATTCCAATCAATAGAAAAAGAGGGAATCCTCCCTAACTCATTTTATGAGCATCATCCTGATACCAAAGCCTGGCAGAGACACAACAAAAAAAGAGAATTTTAGACCAATATCCCTGATGAACATCGATGCGAAAATCCTCAATAAAATACTGGCAAACTGAATCCAGCAGCACATCAAAAAGCTTATCCACCACGATCAAGTCAGCTTCATCCCTGGGATGCAAGGCTGGTTCAACACATACAAATCAATAAATGTAATCCAGCATATAAATAGAACCAAAGACAAAAACCACATGATTATCTCAAGAGATGCAGAAAAGGCCTTCGACAAAATTCAACAGCCGTTCATGCTAAAAACTCTCAATAAACGAGGTATTGATGGAACGTATCTCAAAATAATAAGAGTTATTTATGACAAACCCACAGCCAGTATCACACTGAATGGGCAAAAACTGGAAGCATTCCCTTTGAAAACCGGCACAAGACAAGGATGCCCTGTCTTACCACTCCTATTCGACATAGTGTTGGAAGTTCTGGCCAGGGCAGTCATGCAAGAGAAAGAAATAAAGGGTATTCAATTAGGAAATAAGGAAGTCAAATTGTCCCTGTTTGCAGATAACATGATTGTATATTTAGAAAACCTCATCGTCTCAGCCCAAAATCTCCTTAAGCTGACAAGCAACTTTGGCAAAGTCTCAGGATACAAAATCAATGTGCAAAAATCACCAGCATTCCTATACACCATTAACAGACAAACAGAGAGCCAAATCATGAGTGAACTCCCATTCACAATTGCTACAAAGATAATAAAATACCTAGGAATCTAACTTACAAGGGATGTGAAGGACCTCTTCAAGGAGAACTACAAACCACTGCTCAACACAATAAAAGAGGATGCAAACAAATGGAAGAATAGTCCATGCTCATGGATAGTAAGAATCAATATCGTGAAAATGACCATACTGCCCAAAGTAATTTATAGGTTCAATGCCATCCCCATCAAGCTACTAATGACTTTCTTCACAGAATTGGAAAAAACTACGTTAAAGTTCATATGAAACAAAAAAGAGCCGGCATTGCCAAGACAATCCTAAGCAAAAAGAACAAAGCTGGAGGCATCACGCTACCTGACTTCAGGCTATACTACAAGGCTACAGTAACCAAAACAGCATGGTACTGGTACCAAAACAGAGATATAGACCCATGGAAGAGAACAGAGGCCTCAGAAACAACACCAGACATCTACAACCATCTGATCTTTGACAAACCTGACAAAAACAAGAAATGGGGAAGGGATTCCCTATTTAATAAATGGTGCTGGGAAAACTGACTAGCCATATGCAGAAAGCTGAAACTGGATCAATCTCTTCCTTACACCTTATACAAAAATTAATTCAAGATGGATTAAAGACTTAAATGTTAGACCTAAAACCATAAAAACCCTAGAAGAAAACCTAGGCAATACCATTGAGGACATAGGCATGGGCAAGGACTTCGTGACTATAACACCAAAAGCAATGGCAGCAAAAGCCAAAATAGACAAATGGGATCTACTTAAACTAAAGAGCTTCTGCACAGCAAAAGAAACTACCATCGGAGTGAACAGGCAACCTACAGAATGGAAGAAAATTTTTGCAATCTACCCAAGGGTTAATAGCCAGAATCTACTAAGAACTCAAACAAACTTACAAGAAAAAAACAAACGATCCCATCAAAAAGTGGGCAAAGGATATAAACAGACACTTCTCAAAAGAAGACATCTATGCAGCCAACAGACAAATGAAAAAATGCTCATTATCACTGGTCATCAGAGAAATACAAATCAAAACCGCAATGAGATACCATCTCACGTCAGTTAGAATGGCAATCATTAAACAGTCAGGAAACAACAGGTGCTGGAGAGGATGTGGAGAAATAGGAACGCTTTTACACTGTTAGTGGGAGTGTAAATTAGTTCAACCATTGTGGAAGCCAGTGTGGCGATTCCTCAAGGATCTAGAACTAGAATTACCATTTGACCCAGCCATCCCATTACTGGGTATATACCCAAAGGATTATAAATCATGCTACTGTAAAGACACATGCACATGTATGTTTATTGTGGCACTATTCACAATAGCAAAGACTTGGAACCAACCCAAATATCTATCACTGATAGACTGGATTAAGAAAATGTGGCACATATGCATCGTGGAATACTACGTAGCCATAAAAAAGGATGAGTTCATGTCATTTGCAGGAACATGGATGAAGCTGGAAACCATCATTCTCAGCAAACTATCACAAGGACAGAAAACCAAACATTGCGTGTTCTCACTCATAGGTGGGAATTGAACAATGAGATCAGTTGGACACAGGGTGGGGAACATCACATACCAGGGCCTGTCGGGGGGTGGGGGCTGGGGGAGGGATAGCGTTAGGAGATATACCTAATGTAAATGATGAGTTGATGGGTACAGCAAACCAACATGGCACATGTATACCTATGTATCAAACCTGCACGTTGTGCACATGTACCATAGAACTTAAAGTATAATGATAATAAAAAAAATAGAATTCATTTTCATTCACTGACTTCATATCCTGTGAAGTTGTTAAACTCAATTGTAAGTTCTAGGAGGTTTTTTTTTTGTAGGTTCCTACATATACAATTATGCTGACTGAGTAAGGACAGTTTGTTTCTTCCATTCTAGTCTGTGTGTCTTTTCTTTTCCTTGCCTAATTATACTGGTTAGGACTTCCAGTATACTGTTGAATAGGAGTCTTGAGAGTAAACATCCTTGCCTTCTTTCCATTCACGGCATTCAAGTTTTTGCCATTAAGTATAATGTTGCTTGTAGTTGGTCTTTTTTAAGATATTCTTTATCAGGTTGAGTATGTTTGCTGAGAGTTTTCAGCATAAGTGGATGCTGAATTTTATTAAATGCTTATTCTGCATCAAATGATGTTATCAGGTATTTTTTATTTTTATTTTTTTGAGACAGAATCTCGCTCTGTCACAGCAGTGGTGTGATCTCAGCTCACTGCAACCTCGCCCTCCTTGGTTCAAGTGATTCTCTTGCCTCAACCTCCTGAGTAGCTGGGATTACAGGCATGTGCCACCATGCCCGGCTAATTTTTGTGTTTTTAGTAGAGACAGGGTTTCACCCTGTTGGTCAGGCTGGTCTCGAACTCCTGACCTTGTGATCTACCTGCCTTGGCTTCCCAAAGTGCTGGGATTACAGGCGTAAGCCATCGCGCCAGGCCCAGGTAGTTTTTCTTTTAGTCTGCTAGTGTGGTCAATAACTTTACTTGCTTTTCCTTTTTCTTTTCTTTTCTTTTTTTTCTTTCTTTTTTTTTTTTTGAGACAGAGACTTGCTCTCTCGCCAGGCTAGGGTGCAGTGGCGTGATCACAGCTCACTGCAACCTCTGCCTCCCGGGTTCAAGTGATTCTCCTGCCTCAGCCTCCTGAGTAGCTGGGACTACAGGTGCGTGCCACCACGCCCAGCTAATTTTTATATTTTTAGTAGAGACAGGGTTTCACCATGTTGATGGTCTCGATCTCTTTACCTTGTGATCCTCCTGCCTCAGCTCCCAAAGTGCTGGGATTACAGGCGTGAGCCACTATGCCTGGCCCCTTACTTGCTTTTCTAATAGTGACCCAGCTAGCATTCTCAGCATGAACCTCCTATTGGTTGTAGTGTATTACTCTTTTAACATTTTGCTGATTTTTATTTGCTAATATTTTGTTGAGGACCTTTGCATCTATGTTCAGGAAGGATATGAATTTGTAGTTCTGTCCTGTTTTTATTTGATTTTGCTGGCCTCATACAATAAGCTGAAAAGTGTTCTCTTTTTTCTGAAAGAGATGGTGTTATTTCTTCTCTAAACGTTTGATAGAATTCAGTAATGAAACCATTTGGGCTTGGAAATTTCTTTTTCCAAGTTTTAAACTAAACTAAAAATTCAATTTCTTTAAAAGGCAGGCTTTTAATAAAAAATTCCCATTAAAAATTTTTTGGAAAACCTGACCTCATTAGAAAGGTTAATGTCCACTTATTCATTAATACTTAAAATTCATTTCAGTGTACTAGCTGTTGAGGGTAGTTTCAAAAGAAAGAGATAATGTGGTCCCGCCTTAAAATAATTATGGCACAATACTGGTGAGAAGTCATCTTAAATAGATATTTAGAAATACGTTACTGAGAAAGAAATAGGATGAAACAACGGTTAAGAGCATCCATGGCGCGGTGGCTCAAGCCTGTAATCCCAGCACTTTGGGAGGCCAAGGCGGGCGGATCACGAGGTCATCCTGGCTAACCCGGTGAAACCCCGTCTCTACTAAAAAATACAAAAAAACTAGCTGGGCGAGGTGGCCGGCGCCTGTAGTCCCAGCTGCTCTGGAGGCTGAGGCAGGAGAATGGCGTGAACCCGGGAGGCAGAGCTTGCAGTGAGCTGAGATCCGGCCACTGCACTCCAGCCTGGGCGGCAGAGCCAGACTCTGTCTCAAAAAAAAAAAAAAAAGAGCATCCATGGATTTTGGCAAACGAGAAACTTAGATTTGTATTTGGTTCTGCCACACTGTAACTTTGGACAATTAACTTGTTGAACTTTTCTCCTTCTCAACTGTAAAAAAATATATATATATATATATTTTTGATATATATATCTCATAAACATATAAGATATATATATATCACTGAGTTGTGGATTAAGGATTGACTTAATGCTTGTCAAGAGCTTCATACAAAGTAAATATCCAATAAGTAGTAGCTATCATTGGTGTGACTTTCCAGGAAAAATTACAATGGTGTAGAGAAAAGTAGAGTATAGTGCTATAGATTGAAAGTAAGTACCTTTCATCATGCTAGAGAATTGTGAAATCAAACATTCTAGGAAAATTTAAGAGTATATGCTTTCAATTTTATTATTCTGTAAAAGATTAGCATTGGATGGTTTTAAATTCTTAGAAAGCCATATGGCTCTAGTATTTATTTATTTATTTTTGCAACCACATTCTAACTTTTTGGAATGTTCTCTTTATCAAATACCACCTTATAGTCTCTTATTCTATAAAAATTTGCTTTCTTTTCTTTCTAAATCAAATTATTTAATATACCATGTTATCCCTCTGTCTGCCCTGTCCAATGTCTTGATACCTTACCTGCAGGACAACAAGTAGAATCGCCCAGTTTAAAGATACACTATATCCTTTTTTTATTTTTTTGGAGACTGAGTTTCACTCTTGTCACCCAGGCTGGAGTGCAGTGGCGCAATTTCGCCTCACTGCTACCTTCGCCTCCCAAGTTCAAGCAATTCTCCTGCCTCAGCCTTCCAAGTGGCTGGGATTACAGGCATGAGCCATCACGCCCTGCTGATTTTTTTGTTTTTTTTTTAGTAGAGACCGGGTTTCACCACGTTGGCCAGGTCGGTCTCAAACTCCTGAACTCAGGTGATCTGCTCGCCTCAGCCTCCCAAAGTGCTGCGATTATAGGAATGAGCCACTGTGCCTGGCTAAGGATACATTATATCCATTTATTGTCTTAATAAATGAGGTAAAAACAAGCACACTAGTGAAAGTGGAATATCAAGTTAGCTCACATGAAAAGCCAGAAAGCAGACGATTTATTCTGGAGATGGCCTCTCTTCTATTAGTCATGCCATTATTGTGGTTTCAGCAAAACTGATTGTTTCTGTTTAATCAATGTTTCTCATCTTTTGCTAAGTTGGCTGCCTCATCTTTTTGTGTATGCCTAGTCTTCAAAAACTTAAAAGTAGAGAATTAAACACTACTGGGGACAGTTAGGCATAAAGTGTGAGGTAGATAATGCTGTAAGACATAGAAGGGAGAGAATAGTGTTAATGCAGGTAGAAGAAAGAACTTTTAGGAGAGGATGGAATTTCAAAGAGACTTTGAAGGTTGGGAAGCCTTTGAGGAGAATAAATAAAAGAAAGGTGGCAGTGAGCACGCTGGATCATTTGAAAGACGAACAAAGGCACACAGGTGTGAATGAACTTGGTGTTTATATGAGTACGTTGCATGGGGATAAAAGGTAGAGGGTGATTTGGAGAAGGGAATGCGCTGGAACATGAATGCCTACATGTGTATAACTGAGGAAGAGGGACTGGGGCATTACCATAAAAAACAAACTAAACTGTTACAGAGGCGACATAGTTATTTAGAATATGGGTTCTGGAGCTAGACTTGCCAAACTGTAATCCTGGCTTTGTAAAGGTGTCTCCTCCCCATCCACTCCCACACTCCCACCCCTTTACCAGGAAGGACAGAAGTTAATCACTGGAGACACCTGTGGACCCTTAGGATTCAATAATACATAACAAATTTTATTACCTAGCTTTCATCTTCTGCTAGTTCTCTCATGTATTTACCTTCCCAAATTTGCTATGCTAGAAATTCAAAGTCCTTTCCTTTGTAGGATTTTTCTAAAACTTTATTATTTTGTTAAGAAGCTGTGTAAGAACAAGTTCTAACCACCACACTTTTGAGTTACTCATCACCAAGAACTCCCATAACTGTGTCACACAGACGTTAATAAATCTTTGCTTTTATTAATCTGTCTTTTGTTCATCTAATTTGCAGAGCCCCAGTCAATGAACTAACTTAATACAGCTAGAGGGAAAATAATTTTTTTTTCCACCTCTACTAATGTCAGGAATCAGATTATGGAATGTTTTAAAAATTAACAGAATTCTGAGATTATGTGAGAAAGACTACTGGAGGCATCATATAGTTTTTTTTAGTCAAGTAAACATGATGTTATTTTTTATATTAACTAATATTGGCTTTTAATATCAATCAAATATGCTCCACATTAATTAAAATTTTACTCAGATTTTAATCTTTGTGTTCCACTGAATGTGTATCTATATTTAAAAGGACTATGATAAAGCACACCAACAAAGATGCTAAAACCCAGATCAAAGTCTTTTATTGCTTGATATTATTTGACTCTTTGGAAACAAGTGGGAAAATTATCCAAGAAGAAAAGCCAAAGCAGCCAGTACGCGGCAAACTAACAGATGGAAGGGAAAATGATGAGGGGGAATTAGGTGATAGGAAGGTGCGAGTGCAAACTGAGAGGCAAAATGGACTCAGGAAAGCAATTATGTATAAGAAAAATATATAGCTGGGTTTAGTGGTGGGCGCCTGTAATCCCAGCTACTCGGGAGGCTGAGGCAGGAGAACTGCTTGAACTCCGGAGGCGGAGGTTGCAGTGAGCTGAGATTGCTCCACTGTACTCCAACACAGGCAACGAAGTGAGACTCCGTCTCAAAAAAACAAAACAACAACAACAAAAAAACAAGAAACAACAAATAAAACAAAACAAAAAAAGGAAAAATATATTTCAAAATTTAGAGGATAGATATTTTAGAAATTCAGAGATAAAATTTGGATGTTTCGAAAACTGCAAGGAGCCAAGTACAAGTGAATACTGAGATTGGATTTATTTAAATAGCTGTATTAGCACCAAACAACATTAATAATACAAAGTAAAAGAACCATATATACAGGGGAATGTACTCATAATTTCTTTTCTTTCTTTCTTTTTTTTTTTTTTATTGAGACCGAGTCTCACTCTGTTGCTCCAGCTGGAGTGCAGCAGCGTGATCTTGGCTCACAGCAACCTCCGCCTCCTGGGTTCAAGCAATTCTCCTACCGCAGCCTCCTGAGTAGCTGGGATTACAGGCACCCGCCACCACGCCTGCCTAATTTTGTATTTTTATTAGAGACGGGGGTTTCACCATGTTGGCCAGGCTGGTCTCGAACTCCTGACCTCAGGTGATCCACCTGCCTTAGCCTCCCAAAGTGCTGGGTTTATAGGAATGAGCCACCATGCCTGGCCTGTACTCAAAATTTTATGTAAAAATCTCCATTGCCACTCCCTGTGTACCTGTCAATAAAAGATTGAAAATAGGCCAGGCGCGGTGGCTCACGCCTATAATCCCAGTACTCTGAGAGGCCGAGGCGGGCGGATCACAAGGTCAGGAGATAGAGACCATCCTGGCGAACACGGTGAAACCCCGTTTCTACTAAAAATACAAAAAATAAGCCGGGCGTGGTGGCAGGTGTCTGTAGTCCCAGCTACTCGAGAGGCTGAGGCAGGAGAATGGTGTGAACCCGGGAGACGGAGGTTGCAGTGAGCTGAGATCGCGCCACTGCACTCCAGCCTGGGTGACAGAGCCAGACCTTGTCTCAAAAAAAAAAAAAAAAAAAAAAAAATATCCAAGAGCATCAGCTTTATTCTAGAGTCTTACTCTATTTTTGCTACAGGTCTGAGTTAATATCTTGAGTTTCAAGTGGATAGGAGTGCCCATCTCCTAAGACTACTCCTACTCCACTCCACCCTCAAGCACTACCACCTTTTGGGTAAGCCCAGCAAGGGAAGAGGATGAGTTGTCCTCTCAAAGGAAGATGCAAATCATTCCTTCTGGGAGGGTTAGGTCATATCTCAGAGGAGTTTATTCTTCTGAAACTGACAACTGCACTTTACCTTCAAATCTTCTGTCTAGCCTATCTCTACAAATGGCATTTCCAACTGTTCACTGGTTCCCAGCAGAAACCTGGTATTCATTTGTGACCTCTTTCTCCCTTTAACCTGCACTCCAGTTAACTAAGTTCGATTTATTCTGCCACCAAAGTATATCCCAAATCTGTCTACTTTGCTCCATCTCCATGGCACCACTGTCATTTCTGGGCTAACCTTTATGCAAATTAGAGAAAGAAGTCTCTTCTTTTGGGCAGATAGTGGGGCTGGATTTCAGCCACACTTGCTCCCTTGTGCAGGGCGTGGTCTCCACAACCTGGCTTGGTGGCCCTGGACCTGACCAAGCCATCCTGCACTGTTGTAATAAATTCCTTAATGTTTTGCCACATCCTCACTTGTCCCCTCCAATCCATTCTCCATGTAACAGAGGGATTATTTTTAAATCACCAATTGGATCACTTTATCCCCCACTTTCAAAACCTTTCAATGAATTTCCATTGCTATTAGGATGAAACTGCAACCCCCTAACATTGCCTACAAGATTCTGAATGATCTGGTTCCTAGCTCCCTCTTCATCCTGACTGGCACCATTCCCCTTGATCCTAACTCTCAGCCACACTACCTTGTTTTGTTTCCTAAAACTTGCCAAGCTTCCCCCTACCCCAAGAGACTTTGCCTGGAAAGTTCTTCATGACTTAGTTTGGCTAATGTCTACTCTTCTCTCAGGTCTCAATTTAAATGTTACTTCTTCAGGGAAGCCACCCGTGAATCTATAATCCAAAGTAGATTCCCTCACAGCACTCTATTCTTTAATCATACTTAACAGATTTGTAATTGTATATTCACTACTGACTTAATATCTTTTCCCTGCTCTACACCGTAAGGTTCAAAAGGGCAGGTATCATGCTTGTCTTAGCCTGGTGCCTTTCATTTATCCAAGTTTCTGTAAGTTTATAGCAAATGCCTTCTCTATGCCAGCAATATAATAGATGATGGGCACATAGAAGTGAATAGACAGAGATGAGGTCCCTGCACTTATAAGAGAAACATGCAACCAATCAACAAGCAAAGCAAGCAGATGAGATGATTATGAATGCTGTGGCACTATCATCTCATAGTTCACTGCAGCCTTGAACTCCTGAGCTCAAGTGATCCTTCCACCTCAGTCTCCTGAGCAGCTGCAACTACAGGTGGATGCCACCGTGCCTGGCTAATTTTTCTCTATTTGTAGAGACAGCGTCTTGCTATGTTGCCCAGTTTCATCTGGAACTCCTGGCCTCAAGTCATTCTCTTGCCTTAGCCTCCCAAAGTGCTGGGACTACAGGTGCCAGCTTGTCTTGTTCATCAATGAATCCCAAGTATGTTGTTACGATAAAGCTGACTGCTAAACGTAACTGAAGAGTCTGCTTCGTTCATGTAAAGTCCAAAATAGGTATTCCTAATGTGTAGATGGTTCTTCTCCAAGAGTTCCAATTCAGGAACTAAGACTCCTAACTTGTGGTTCTGCCATCTTCAGCATGTGGCCACAGAAGGGAAAAGAGAGGCTGGGCATGGTGGCTTATGCCTGTAATCTCAGCACTGGGAGGCTGAGGCAGGAGGATCGCTTGAGGCCAGGAGTTCAACATGGTGAGATGCCGTTTCTACCAAAAAAAAAAAAAAAAAAAGAAGGGAAAGAGCATTAAAGATTGTGGGAGTTTCTTGTTTTTTTAATAGATTAAGCCTGGATGGCTACACCTAACTTCAAGTGAGGCTGGACAATGTAATTCTATACTAAGAAAGAGAGTAAATGGGTTTGGTGATCAGCTAGTACCCTCAACAGTACCTGGCACAACACTCCATTATGAAGAAACAAAGATGAATTAGAAATGGATCAACACCTGTGAAAGAAGGGAAGAAAAAAATAAAAGAAATGGAACTTGTTCTAAAAAAGTTTATTAACGTATACACAGAAATCAGTATTATACCTGATCTAAGAGTATAATGAATCCTTTATTTCCAGTAATCTAGAGATAGTCTCTAAAATAAAATTAATTAATTTATAGATTTGTTTCTCAGGACAATAAAGTTTAAAAAAATTAATCTATTTTTCCACTTTAATTTGTCACCTTCAAGTTTTCCATTTTATTTCCTCTGGGTTTTAGCCTTCTCAAATCCGGTCACTTCACTAAGTTCACAGTCACTTAAGTTTCTCCTTCCTTAGGTTTGGATGGTTGCGTTAGGACAAGCCTACAGTTAGGCAATGAACAGTGACAGATGCATACTAAATACTAGGGAACCTGTGTGGATGGAGCCACAGTAGCTTAGAACTCGGAGACGTGACCCTAGATCACCATATAAAATGTTTGCATATATTTTTATGGTATTCTTTTTCTGCTCAGAAGGAAACTGTAGAAATTAAATATTGCAGAAATTTGAGTTCTACACTCAGACTAATGCAAACACATGGTCACGTGTGTTAATCTGTTTGTACTTAAAGCTTTTCCATTCTAAACTTGTTTACATGTCCTGGACTAAATCTTAGTATTAAAGACACAGAAACACAGGGCTCTACGGGACCTCATTCACAACCATTCACCTTAACTGAGTCGATTCAGAAGGGACCTGAAGTCTAGAGTTGACCGATTCATCCGACAGAGAGAGAAAAAAGTGAAACATTTTCGAACCCTTATCATAGGTTTTGGCTTACTTTTCCCAAAACAGAATCCTCCCTGAGGTAGTCGGAGAGCACAGTCCTGGATAGCAGTTCCGTGCACCGGGGAAGGAGGAAATTTTAGAGTCCAGTGATGCAGGCGGAGACCCAGTGTGGCTGAGAACGGGCGATGCGGGTGTTCCTGTGACCCCTGGAATGCAAAGGATTGCACCCCCATTAGAAAGTTAGAGAAGCCGATGCAGAGTAGCCAGAAGTCCTGTTCATTCGGCAGGAGCAGGGGTGCCGAGTGGGGGGGAACTCCGGTCCCGCACCTCGGCCGCAGCCAAGAGCCCGAAGTGCTGGGCGCGGCGCCACCAGAGGCCC
>NW_012101665.1:1330192-1333430 GCF_000951045.1 Mandrillus leucophaeus | reverse complement strand
CGCCCGAGGCTTGCCCGAGGCCCGCGCTTCTGACCTCGGGGAGCCCTCGCGGAGCCCTCTGCTCCCTGTCTGGAGTTGACAGGAACTCGGCTGGATGTGGGGCAGAGGCAGGGTAGAGGAGGAAGGGCGGTGAGCTGGGCTTGGGAAACTCGGCCGGGCATAGGATCGCGGGGCACCTGGGTTCGAGGGATCGACTTGAGAGTGAGGATTTTGTTGGTGGTCCGTGAGGTGCGGACTGGATACCACCCTTTGTGATGAAGCAGAAGATGAGCTGTTGTTTATTAGCTTGGAAATTGAGGTGGGGCCGGTATGTCAAGATTGGGCGTGGGAAATGTTCCATATCATAATTATCAATAACTTTTTCGTTTAGCGAGGTACTTTGGGGAGATAGGGTGCTGAAGTTGTTTCCTTGTTGACAGTCTTGAGAAGGGGTTCACAAGAGGTGCAGCCGGTTCTGACATCTCTCCGCCTCCGCCACAGGAAAAAACATAGAGTAATATTGTATCTGACTGGGCTGACCTGGAAGAACAAGTCCGGTGGTTAAGGGGTAGGGGTGGCGGCGTGAAAGCAGGGAAGCAAAGAACCTTTAGATAAAATGGCTTTAGGTGACAAGGGAAGGGAGGGTTTGAAATGAGGAAAATGAAAAAGACAATGACACCCACTAGCCACATGTCTGGACAGTGGCAGCTGCTCTCAAGCTTGAATTGTGATTTATAGTTCAGATGGAAGAGATCTAGTGTAATGAAGCCCGCAGCAGGGAAAATCTAAACAATACCTCCTACCTATGAGGTTAGGCAGATAAGGAATAGTTAAAGGGGGAACATTGTTAAATCTATTGCATCCATCAAAGATGAAATCGTTTGAGAGACCATTTAACACAAAGATGCATTCCTAATGCTTACACTTTATAGCACTGGAAATACACTAAGTCAAATTGGCAAGAAAAGGAAGCTTGCTAAATAGGCTTTGGAAAAAAGCCTTCTTGAAAGGGAGAAAATCCACAATAAAGTATGCTAAAGTTAAGGAGTCAAGACAACTTAAAATTAGTTTTTAATTATCAAAATAAGTAGAAGACTACTATTTAATTTGCTGTGATATACCGTAGTTTTTTTTCCCCTAGATCGTTAAAATTGGTAATATGGAAAACGTCAAAGAAATTTCATCTTAAAAAATTTGAGTGTGTAGTATAAGGGGCTTAAGTTTATTTTTTCACCTTATTCATCGACTTGAAGTTTGCATTTTGTTATTTTTGTTGGTAACAAAAGACTGTTCCCCGTGTATGAGAAGACCGTTGTCTAGGGGCAGAAACTGTATTTATATCTAGATCCTGAAAGGAATAATTAAATTGGGGTGGGACTGGGAAGAAAGTGATTTTAGAATTTTTAAAATAATTGTTATATGTAGGTTTATAAATTACTTGAAGGTGAAAGAACTTTAGAGAGATTCAAATTAAAGTTTAAAATTTTTGTTTGTTGAGACAGGGGCTTGCTCTGTCACCCAGACTGAAGCACAGTGGCACAATCAGGGCTCACTGCCACCTGAAACTCCCAGGATCAGGCATTCCTCCTGCCTCAGCCTCCCAAGTAATTGGGGCTTCAGGCACACCGCCACACCTGGCTAATTTTTTTTTTTTTTTTTGGGTGGAGATGGTGGTCTCTCTATATTGCCCAGGTTGGTCTCCAAGTCTGGGCTCAAGAGATCCTCCCACCTTATAGGTGTGAGCTACCTCTCCTGGCCTTAATTTTTTATAATTCAGGTTTTTCATGTTACAACATACTTTTAATACATTAAATTGTAAGTATCAAACTGAAGAAATGGAGTGTGTTGTGTGTATGTATATATTTTCCTTCTCCAAAATGGTAACATAAATAAGCATATTTTAATGGAGAGCCTACTGGAATGAGAGTCAGAGATCCTATATTTAAATCCCAGTTGTGTTACGTCGTTGTATTTAGAAAGTCCCTGGGCCTTAAGTTTTCTGTAAAATTAGGGTATTGAACTTAATGATTGTATGGTCACATCTCCTCTAATGTGCCATGAATGTGATTGCACTGTCCTGTTAACTCATGCATTGGGTATTCCCTACCACTCATGAGCATCATCTTTAGAGGGCCTATGTAGGGCTCTAAATGGTCCTTGCCATTTCTGGAGGTAGGGATTACTTGATATGTGTGCCAACTGTAGCAGGGTTGTCTATTCCAGATTTTGCCAGTTTTTACTTTTTTGTCCCTTCTGTATACTCAGTAGAAGCTTGTTATGAGGAATGTGACTATCCAGGGAGGGGCTAGGCATCACAGTACTTTATTTACTTGAGATGTATAAGGCATTTTTTCCCACATTTCACAAAGTTACATTTAGCCTCCGACAAAGCAAAATCTCAGTAATCTCATGGTAGCTAATCCCTGGTGAACTTTGTTTCTTCCCTTGCAGTCTATCTACATCACCACCCAAACATAAATTGGGAGGGATAACTCATTTTGTAAAGTATGTCTTGCAGGAAGATGGTATGCCCACAAATATATTGTCCTTGAAAACCATTTGAGACTTATCTTCTCCACTTCACTATTGAGACCTGGGCCAGGCCCACTTTGGTCTGTTGGTAATCTGTGTGGGCATCAAGCAGGATGGGAAAGCAAACTGAAAAGGCCTGATTTAGTCCTCTCGTGTCTATAGATTGTGAGTGGGTGGGTGTTGGATGGTGGAGATACAGAGGTCATTTTGTGGGTGGTGTTATAACCCTTCTAAATACCCACATGTCTGTCTTCCTTCTTTCCCCAGATATTTATTGAGCATACAGCTGAAGGGAGATGGACAGTAAACAGGAAAATACATAGTATGTCAGACTTTTAATCCTTTTTTGTTTGAAAATCATTGTATTGGCATGTGAGTAGATTTCAGAGTATTGCCATTCAAAATTAATTCAGCTACTTTTTAACATGGCCAATTATAGATGGATTTTCTGTAAACTGTACTCATGAAATTACAGCTTATCGTGTATTCTTAAAACTTTTTTTGCTAAAAAGTATAACTTATGAAACAGCATCTAGGTTAGGGGAGATTTTACTTCATTAAAACAGAATCCATTCTCAAAGACACTATATCAAGGAACTTTTATCTTCACAGAAAGAAAAATAAACTTTTAAAGGGATGCAGAGTTAATGTAAAACGTTTTTCAGGTTTTCTTATGTCAGACTTTATTTTGAAGTAAAGAATGGTTAAAAAAGAAATAATCCCCCCC
>NW_012101665.1:1327221-1330142 GCF_000951045.1 Mandrillus leucophaeus | reverse complement strand
CCCCCCCCCACACACACACACACAGAGTTAAAACTGATGTGAAGGCCACAGGTCCAGGAACAGCTCCAGGTTGCCCTCTTTTGGTACCTGCCCTACTACAGCTCTCTGCAGAGAGAGGGAGTCTAGGCTGCCCTAGCTTAGCCTGATCCATTCCTGCTCTCGAGAATCCTGACTTAAAAATAGTCTGGCCATCTGCTGGCAGATGAGACAACAGCTGAGCTATTTTTAGTTTCAAAGAATTTAGGATTGTTGTGGGATTGGGCTTGAAGGTAGCATTGTTTATCTGCTAGGGAGGGTGCAGTTGGCACTTATTCCAGTAAGGCCTCTAAGTTTCAGGAGTTTCTTTTATGTTAGGATTGTGACTAGTTCAACTTACGCTTTCTAACATCGAATATCTATGAAGATACTCTGCAAATATTAGGATGAAAGAGTTCAAGTTTGGAAACTGGCACTGATACAAAATAAGAGTGGAAGAGGTGAAGAGCTGACCAGAAGAAGGTTTTAAAGGGAAAGGGGAGGCATATACTGGCAGTGACTAGGGTGGGTTCCCAGGAGGTATATGGGAAAATAATGGAGACAGAATTGTTAGGGAAGTAATTTTTGCATCAGACAGGGTATGAATTTATATTGTTCATATTATAAAGTGATCCTGTTGACTTAGTTTTCTTATATAAGAGTCTATTACCTATAATTATAGTTTCATCCAGAAATATAATATTGAGACTCAAACTTTTCAGAACTTGCTTCCTTCTGCCCCTTTAATCCCACCCTTATTTTTGTTGGTGGTGTTATAAAAAAGATATGTGGGTGGAGGGGAAATTACCTGAATGCTTTGGGCTCTGCGTTTATGCTACTTTTGGTAATTGTTAATTTTCATCACTCTTCACCATTTATGAAAAAAAATGATTTATCCCCAAACAATATCCTGTGAATACCTTAATTTAAAATATTTTAAACATCAGTGAACACTTTAATTATAATTTAAATCCATTAACAAATCTCTGTTTAAGCCTTCTTTGATATCTAAAGTAAAAAGTGTTTTCAGTAAGCCAAGCTACCTGAATTTTTGAGATGGGTAGAAGACTATAATTAATGACATAACTGAAAGATTGATCCTATTTGCATTTGTTCTTTTCTTTCACATTTCAGATTTGGTTTTAGGACATTTGCTCCAGGATAGTGTTGAATAAAATAAATGTTGTAGACTACAAGTTCTTAGAGAAGCTCTTTGAAGAAAATAAGTTTGGGTTGAAAAAATAAGTTTGGATTACAGTGTATAATCTATTTCCATTTGGGAAATTTATAATGCACATGAACATAGTTAAGATTCTGAAAAGTCCTCCAAGAAAGACACCTGCTGAATTTTGTTTAATGAAGATTTTCCTGAATGTATGTGATCCTTTTTCATTGTCTGCTAACTCAGTTAACTCCCGTAGGATATGTTGTTCCTTGGAACATACTTTGGTACACTGGGGAAAGAAGGGCAAGTACAATAACCCTAACTACTGGTGAAACCATCTTCCAGAAGAGGTTTGGGGAAACCAGTACACAAACCTGTGTTTCTGTAAACACAGGTTTGGGGAAAGCAGTAGATGTGTTGATAGTATGGGAAGGAGAAGCAAGTATGAAATAAGGAGCAGGAGAAATATTGACATCAGAGGACTATTTGCTGACTAGCTTTCTTTCCCACCCCATCTAGGGGCAGGTAACTCATTTGTATCTCCTGTTAAGGTTTAACTTAGAGAGAAAATTGTGAATGGGAAATCATTTGGGGAAATATTTGTCATAATATTCCTCACATAATGGAGGAAGGATATTTGAAAAGGGAAAAATATACTTGAGTAAGTTATTGTTGTCATTCCAAACTAGGTTTATATTTCAATCAGGTGGTATTTGTTGAACTCCTCTTATGTGCCAGGTACTACTTCATTGCTGGGTATACAGCAGTGAACCAAACATGCTTTCATAGAACACACATTCTAGTAGGGTGAGGGTGATAGTAACAACCTTATATCATCAGAAGAAAGAGTTCAGAAGGTTAAAGGGAAAAGGGTGGGAGTGCTGATTTAGTTCGAGTTGTCAGGAAAGTCCTATCTGTGAGATGACATTTGAGCAGAGAAGTGACAAAAGTGAGGGATTTAGTCTTTCAGACTAAATGAAATAGAAACGGGAAACAGCAAGATGGTTGTGTGCTTGGTGTGTTTCAGGATGCAAGGAGGCTTGTGTGGCTGGGAGAGAGAGGGGAAAGATAGGACGAGGAGGGCAGATTTGGGATTTTAGTGACAGCATGTTTATATTTTTAAAGGCTCACTGTGGCCAGAGACCATGGGGACTTAGACTAGGTTGGTGGTAGTGGAAAGAGTGATAATTGTGTGCAGTTAGAATATATTTTGGAATCCACAGGATTTGCTGATGGGTTGGTTGACAGAGGGGATGGCATCCAGTCTTGTAGCCAGAGCTTCAGGGTAGGGAAGATGGCATTCACCTCAATGGGGAACACTAGGATAGAAAAAGCCTTTGGGAAATAGGTTTTTATATAGTAAAATATTTTCATCCTGCCTTTTATATGTATTTAAAATGTTTTAATGATAGAGTTTTCTGATGATAGGATATTTTCTACTGAGAATAACACAAAATAATTTCAATTTTGTTTTGTCGATTTTTTTTTTTTGAGACGGAGTCACGCTCTGTCACCCAGGCTGGAGTGTAGTGGCGCGATCCTGGCTCACTGCAAGCTCCGCCTTCTGAGTTCATGCTATTCTCCTGCCTCTCAGCCTCTCCAGTAGCACCACCACGCCCGGCTGATTTTTTTTTTTTTTATTTTTAGTAGAAACGGGGTTTCACCGTGTTAGCCAGGATGGTCTCGATCTCCTGACCTCGTGATCTGCCCGCCTGGCCTCCCAAAGTGCTGGGATTACAGG
>NW_012101665.1:1324521-1325710 GCF_000951045.1 Mandrillus leucophaeus | reverse complement strand
GAGGTCAGGAGATCGAGACCATCCTGGCTAACACAGTGAAACCCTGTCTCTACTAAAAATACAAAAAATGAGCCAGGTGTGGTAATGGGCGCCTGTAGTCCCAGCTACTTGGGAGGCTGAGGCAGGAGAATGATGTGAACCCGAGAGGCACAGCTTGCAGTGAGCAGAGATTGCTCCACTGTACTCCAGCCTGGGCGACAGAGTAAGACTCTGTCTCAAAAAAAAAAAAAAAACATTTTTACCGTAATACTCTTAGCTGGAGACAACCACTGTTAACTTTTTGAAAAACAACTTTCTGATGAATGATTTACATACTATAGTATTTACTTTTTTTGAGTGGAATGATTTTGGTAAATTTACTGAATTACGCAGCCATCAGCATTAAATCCAGTTTTAGAACATTTCCATTACTTCAGTAAGATCCGTAGTGCCCTTGTTGTCATCCCTAGCTTCAGGCATTCAGTAATCTATTTTCTGTCTTTAGAGTTGCATTTTCTGGACATTTCATGAAATGCAGTTATACACAGGTGGTCGTTAGTGTCTGGTTTCTTTCGGTATGTTTTTGAGGTTCATTCATGAAGTTTGTATCCACACTTCATTTCCTTTTATTGATGAAAAGCATTCCATTGTTTAGATATCCTATATTTTGCTTATCCATTTACCGGTTGATGGATATTTCGGTTGAATGAATAATACTGCCACTAATATTTGTGTGTAAGTCTTTGTGTGGACGTAAACTTTTATTTCTTCTAGATAGACAAACTGGGAAGGGAATTGGTGGGCCGCATGATAAATTTATGTTTAACTTTTCAAGAAACTTTTTAAGAAACTGCTAAATTCTTTTCCAAAGTGCCTGCACCATCTTACATACCCACCGGCAGTGTATGAGGCTTCCCATTTCTCCAAATTCTCACCAATATTTGTTACTGCCTTTTTATTTTTAGCCATCCTAGTTGTTATGATGAAGTGTTACTTCATTGAAACACTGTTAACTTTTTGAAGTACAGATTAAATATCGGAAATGCTTGGGATCAAAAATGTTTTCAATTTTGGTTTTTTTTGGATTTTGGAATATTTGCATATACATAATGAAATATCTTGGGGATGAGATTGAAGTCTAAACACAGAATTCACTTATGTTTCACATACACCTTATAAACGTAATCCAAAGGTAATTCTATGCACTGTT
>NW_012101665.1:1320638-1322241 GCF_000951045.1 Mandrillus leucophaeus | reverse complement strand
CCGTGTTAGCCAGGATGGTCTCGATCTCCTGACCTCGTGATCTGCCCGCCTGGCCTCCCAAAGTGCTGGGATTACAGGCATGAGCCATCACGCCCAGCCTGTCTTGTCAGGTTTTTTGCAGGGAGGTTTTTTACCAAAGAAATGAGCCTTTCACTTGTCTGGTTCTTTTCCTGGAATAGGAACTTTGTGGATGTAATTAGTGAAAGACCTTGAGGTGAAATTGAGATCCTCAACTTAGGGCCTTATTAGGTGGGCCCTAAATCCAGTGAATGGTGTCCTTGTAAGGAACAGGAGGGATTCTTCCCTGGAGCCTTTGGATGTAGCATAGCTCTGCTGCGACCTTGATTTTAGATTTTGGGCCACCAGAACTGTGAGAGGAAATTTCTGTTGTTTTAAGCCACCAAATTTATGGTAATTTGTTAAGGCAGCCTTAGGAAATGAATGCAAGTTCCCTTTTTATCCTAACTTTGCAGACCCATTTTGATTTCTTTATTCAACTTGCCACTTATAGAGTCTACTATATGTATGTTTACACAATACAATCCTGTCTTTGACTCGTCTCTGATTGTTTCATGAATCTAGAAAGCAGTTACTCTGAGGCTTTAGTGTGTCAGAAGTAGAGGCTCTTGAAAAGCTTCTTAAAAGGTCTGAGCTCAGGTATTCACAAGTATTTAAAAAGTTTTGTGTTCTACTTTTGATATTTTGTTTTGCTTAGACTTGATATAACTAAGTTTGTTTATATAACCTATGTTATCTTTTCATTCAGAAAAGTCTTTGAAAATCTTTAAAATGGCTGGGTGCGGTGGCTCACGCCTGTAATCCCAGCACTTTGGGAGGCTGAGGCGGGTGGATCATGAGGTCAGGCATTCGAGACCAGCCTGGCCAACATAGTGAAACTCTGTCTCTACTAAAAATACAAAAAGTTAGCTGGGCGTGGTGGTGGTGGGCGACTATAATCCCAGCTACTTAGGAGGCTGAGGCAGGAGAATGTCTTGAACCTGGAAGGCACAGGTTGCAGTGAGCCAAGATGGTGCCACTGCACTCCAGCCAGGACAACAGTGTGAGACTCTGTCTCAAAAAAAAAAAAGAAAAAATCTTTAAAATATTTCATATTACCACTGGCAGTGTCTTTAGGAAACTCCATGTGAGGCTATTAATTTTTCTTAACAAAAATGTGTGCACTGAGGCTTCATTTAATCAGCTGTTTAACAATCCTCATTTGTCAGAACTTTGCTAAGAAATGAAATAATAAAAATAGAAGCAAAGTACATATCATGAAGGCCAAGTACTTTATATAGAAGAGAATCTCTATGACTTTTAGTGTGTATACTTTTATAATTCCAGTAAGTTTGGGAATTTGATATTTTTTATAAACGAATCCTTCAAATCATTTTCAAAAGTGCAAGTACAACAATAAAAATTTACTGTGATACAGGGCTGGGCGCAGTGGCTCACGCCTGTAATCCCAGCACTTTGGGAGGCCGAGGTGGGTGGATCATGAGGTCAGGAGATTGAGACCATCCTGGCTAACACAGTGAAACCCTGTCTCTACTAAAAATACAAAAAATGAGCCAGGTGTGGTAATGGGCGCCTGTAGTCCCAG
>NW_012101665.1:1312270-1316433 GCF_000951045.1 Mandrillus leucophaeus | reverse complement strand
GGTGTGGTGGTGTGCACCAGCTACTTGGGAGGATGAGGTGGCCCGGGAGGTTGAGGCTGCAGTGAGCTGTGATCACACCACTGCACTCTAGCCTGGGTGACAGAGTGAGACTCTGTTTCAAAAAAAAAAAAAGAAAGAAAAAAAAGCCTGTCATGGTGGCTCGTGCTTGTAGTGTCAGCACTTTGGGTGGCTGAGGTGGGTGGATCATGAGGTCAAGAGATCGAGACCATCCTGGCCAACGTGGTGAAACGCTGTCTCCACGAAAAGTACAAAAATTGGCTGGCCGTGGTGGTGTATGCCTATAGTCCCAGCTGCTCGGATGGCTGAGGCAGGAGAATCACTTGATCCTGGGAGGTGGAGGTTGCGGTGAAGCCGAGCTTGCGCCACTGCACTCCAGCCTGGCAACAGAGTGAGACTCTGTCTCAAAAAAAGAAAAAAAAAAAACTATTTAATTTTTAAGGCATTCATAGGGGGAAAAAGAATAGCTAACATTTATTGAGTGTTTAGTGTATGCCAGGTTCTGTGCCAGTTGAATACTTCATTGACTTCATCTCAGTTAGTCCTCAGAATAACCCTATATGCTTAGGTTCTATTGTTACCTGCATTTTGCAAATGAAGAAAATGAGTTTGTGTTTGGCAGAGTTGGAATACGACCTTAGAGCCTACATAGTCATCTTGGGAGTTGTGTTGCGCTCTGCTTTTTGGCCTAATGTGGCAATCCTGTCCTGCACCCTTAATCACAGTACTATATGTTTGTAAGTAACAATACAAAAAGGAAAAGAAGGGCGACTGTGGAAAGAAAGGCACTGTCAAGAAGAGAAAAAGGGCCATACACTGAATAGACATAGAAATAACAGCAATACAGGAAAATATTGCTGTGTACATTTCAGTGAATCTCCAGGGTGAATGTTCATGTGTTCATCATGGGATCCTCAAATCTGTCATGTACAATATAATTTTAATTCTCTTTTCTGCTTAAGAAGTCAGGCAAATTTGTGTGTATGTATCTTCTAAGATTTAATTTTAAAGTAAAGTGTCAGTAATTTAAGCTATTTGGAAATTTAATGTGCCCTGTAACACCTCCCAGGGATTCGGGATAGGCTAGCTTTTATTGTGCTTCTATGCCTAACCCTTTAAAACTACTCTCATTTACTTTTTATATTAATATTTTGTAACATTTCAAATCATTTTAAGAATTGATATAAGAACAAAATCTTATTAAAATATCGTTTTGTGAAATTACCAATAAGACTTTATCTGAAAATAACTAGTTGTAAATCTCAGTGACTTCATCTGTAAGTATATAAATATAATTACTGTGTAATTGTCATGATTTTCTGTTATCTAGTCAATATTTCATGTGCATTTTCTATATATCTATGTTGTCTTCCTACCTAGCATTTTAACAGTGTGTCATTTGTTTAAATATTTTTGAGTTTGGGAACATGTTACATTTAAGTTTTGCTACACAGATTTTTTTTTTTTTTAACTAATCCCATGCAGAATTTGGTTAGTATTTGTTATATATGCAGAACTGTTTAAAATAAACTCTTAAGATTTTGATTGTTGGGTTAGAGTGTGGTCATTCATGACTGTTCCTTAAGGCAAGGTTGCCATACTTAATATACCTGTGTTAGGTGCAAATAAACAACAGAGTACTGAGGACAAGACAGAGAATTTGCTGTTGTTAGATTTATTGGTTTTGATCAGTGTTTTATCACTTCACCTTTCCTTTGCATTTTTTTTTTTTCTGTTCTAAGAGTGAAAAACAAAGACATAAAAATTCCTGTTTATAGTTAGGATATCTGTACTTTCATTTTCTATGAATTTGATATTTTTCATCCTTTTTTTCTTGAGGGTTATTAGGGTATATCTTAATCTGAGCTACTGTAACAATACTGTAAACTGGGTGGCTTATGGACAACAGAAATTTATTTCTCACAGTTCTTTCTTTCTCACTGTGAATTCAAAGATCACTGTGCTGACAGATTCCATATCTGGTGATAGCTGGTTCCTTATAGACAGTACCTTCTAGTTGTGTTGTCACAAAGTAGAAGAGTGAAATACACCTCTTATAAGGGCACTAATTCCATTCATGACTGCTCCACCCTTATGACCTAGGCACCTCCTGAAGGCCCCGCCTCTTAATTCCATCACACTGGGAATCAAGTTTCAACATGATTTTTTGGGAGGACACAAACATTCAGACCATAGCAGGGTATATAATATGAAGTATGTATTTTAAAAGTTCATTTTGTTTCCCTGAATTGATGGGTGTTTTAATAGCAGTTACTAAGTAATTTTAAAACATCACATCATATTCCATCAGTCATTTTCAATTTATATTTGTATAGTACTTAACGTGGTATCTGGTAAGATTGACTAGTCTTCATTGTTTCTTAATTTTTTAAAAATAATATTACTTCTTTTTCCAAATAACAAGGATTTTCTTTTAAGTTTTCTAATGCTCGTTCTTAACATCTTATTAACATGTTAATCAGATTTTCTTGCCTTCTATTCTTATACATCAGCTAAAGAGTGTTAATAGTTGGGAAGAAGTTGATTATTTTGTTCCATCCAATTTATTGGGTCCTCATGCTTCCATTCCCTAAGTTTTACTTCTTACCTGATAATTGAGAATGTGTTTGTTTAATGCAGTGTCAGAAAGCAACAATGTTTAATGCAGTGACAAGCAAAGCTTATGTGTAATTTCTAATGTGCTTTGTTTGATCTTTAGAAATGAGAATGGAACCATGTGCATCTTCTGCAAAGGTGAAGAGTAAAAATAAGGTGTAGGTTGTTTGATACCAGTTAATAGTCAGTAATTAAGATTTTATAATATACATCGGTGTCCAAAAAATGAGTTTTTACAATTATCAGAGAAAAATTTTTTATAGTAAGTAACAGCTCTGTGTCTATAGTTATCTTGCTAGAAGATACAAAGGGAGAAATAAAGTTATATTATTAGAATGTGTTTTTTTACTAACTGCAATGATGAATCTGTGTGTTTGAATAAATGAAGTGAAGGTATTTTATTCTTTTTGTTTCCACCCTCAATCCCCATTTTTATGGCTGTTATAGAAGATTCCTTGAGTGGTAAAGTAGAAGGAAAGGTACTTTTGTTTGTAATGTGTACACATTTTTTCCTTAAAAAGTCAATGAGTATGCCAACATATACTCTCTTAAACTTGTGTGTATGGCTACCTTCATTGAATTACTTTCCTTATGAAATAGTTAAATATTTCTCAATTCTTAATTTTCTTTTACATTTCAAAAAACACCCTTTAGTAGGTAATTAATATGCAAAATTATGGTTTCTCTAAGAAAATGTTAGGTTCTCAAAATTATCACTGTTATAGTTCTTTTTGTTTGATGGCTTTTTCTTGGTTTGAATGAAAAATGTCTTTAAGAAAGGTTTGCTAATCTTTTTCCGTTTTATCACTGTTAAAATCATATTTATTTTTACTAAGTAGTTTTCAGTTTTGTGTTATTAAATTGAATAACCGTTGTTTTTTTTAGCACTCCCCTAAATGGTTTCTGCCAATTCAGTCTCATTGAAACTTTCTATCCTTAACATTTGTAAAAATAATATAATCTTTCATTAATAGCAACTAAGAAGCTTTGTTTGGTTTTGCTGCTCATGCATGCCTAATGCTGTTCTGTGTAATTAAGATATATCTCACCAGTTGGTTTGACTAAAACTTCTTAATGTAAAGGTTTTATTGATTTAGTAAACTAATGTCCCTAAATATTTTGTCTAAGATAGTCACTATTAATAATGTGGTGTTTCAGAAAGTGTTTAAGAAAACAAAAATTTTTTTTTGAGTTTGGAAATTAAATATTCTTAAGAATATTTGCTTTTTTTCTAGCTCTTTCCTTTTTTTTATATATTCTTCTTATTTATTTATTTATTTATTTATTTATTAAGACGGAATCTCGCTTTGTCGCCCAGGTTGGAGTGCCATGGTGCAACCTCGGCTCACTGCAAGCTCCGCCTCCTGGGTTCACGCCATTCTCCTGCCTCAGCCTCCCGAGTAGCTGGGAGTACAGGCGCCTACCACCACGCCCGGCTAATTTTTTGTATTTTTAGTAGAGACAGGGTTTCACCGTGTTAGCCAGGATGGTCTCGATCTCCTGACCTCGTGATCTGCCTGCCTCAGCCT
>NW_012101665.1:1308106-1310595 GCF_000951045.1 Mandrillus leucophaeus | reverse complement strand
TTTTTTTGGAGACGGGGTTTAGCTCTTGTTGCTCAGGCTGGAGTGCAATGGTGCGATCTCAGCTCACTGCAACTTCCACTTCCCAGGTTCAAGTGATTCTCCTGTCTCAGCCTCCCAAGTAACTGGGATTACAGGCATGCACCGCCGTGCTCAGCTAATTTTGTATTTTTAGTAGAGATGGGGTTTTGCCATGTTGGCCACTCTGGTTTCAAATTCTGACCTCAGTTGATCCACTGGCCTTGGCCTCCCACAGTGCTGGGATTACAGGCATGAGCCACTGCGCCTGGTCTTATGCACTGTTCTTAATTTTGTGCGTGAAACAAATTTTTTTGTTTGTTTGTTTGTTTTGAGATGGAGTCTCGCTCTGTCGTCCAGGCTGGAGTGCAGTGGCGCGATCTCCCTTCACTGCAAGCTCCGCTGCCTCCCGGTTCACGCCATTCGCCTGCCTCAGCCTCCCGAGAAGCTGGGACTACAGGCGCCTGCCACCACACCTGGCTAATTTTTTTTGTATTTTTAGTAGAAACAGGATTTCACTGTGTTTGCCAGGATGGTCTCCATCTCCTGACCTCGTGATCCGCCCGCATCGGCCTCCCAAAGTGCTGGGATTACAGGTGTGAGCCATCATGCCCGGCTGAAACAAAATTTTGACTGTCTTTTGACTGTGACCCATCACATGAGATCAGATTTGGAATTTTTTTCACTTCTGGCTTCATGTCAGTTCTCAAAAAGTTTCAGATTTTGGAATATTTCAGATTAGGAATGCTCAACCTGTATTTTTCCCAGACTTCATTCTCCACACACATACACGGGAGCATGGACATGGACAAGCATATTCTTCAGAAAATTGAGCAGCCAGATGTGGTGGCTCACACCTGTAATCCCAGCACTTAAGGAGGCCAAGGCAGGGAGATCACTTGAGCCCAGGATTTTGATACAAACCTGGGTAACATGGCTAAACCCTGTGTCTACAAAAAAATACTAAAAAAAAAAAAAAAAAAAAATTGGTGTGGTGGTGTGCACCAGCTACTTGGGAGGATGAGGTGGCCCGGGAGGTTGAGGCTGCAGTGAGCTGTGATCACACCACTGCACTCTAGCCTGGGTGACAGAGTGAGACTCTGTTTCAAAAAAAAAAAAAGAAAGAAAAAAAAGCCTGTCATGGTGGCTCGTGCTTGTAGTGTCAGCACTTTGGGTGGCTGAGGTGGGTGGATCATGAGGTCAAGAGATCGAGACCATCCTGGCCAACGTGGTGAAACGCTGTCTCCACGAAAAGTACAAAAATTGGCTGGCCGTGGTGGTGTATGCCTATAGTCCCAGCTGCTCGGATGGCTGAGGCAGGAGAATCACTTGATCCTGGGAGGTGGAGGTTGCGGTGAAGCCGAGCTTGCGCCACTGCACTCCAGCCTGGCAACAGAGTGAGACTCTGTCTCAAAAAAAGAAAAAAAAAAAACTATTTAATTTTTAAGGCATTCATAGGGGGAAAAAGAATAGCTAACATTTATTGAGTGTTTAGTGTATGCCAGGTTCTGTGCCAGTTGAATACTTCATTGACTTCATCTCAGTTAGTCCTCAGAATAACCCTATATGCTTAGGTTCTATTGTTACCTGCATTTTGCAAATGAAGAAAATGAGTTTGTGTTTGGCAGAGTTGGAATACGACCTTAGAGCCTACATAGTCATCTTGGGAGTTGTGTTGCGCTCTGCTTTTTGGCCTAATGTGGCAATCCTGTCCTGCACCCTTAATCACAGTACTATATGTTTGTAAGTAACAATACAAAAAGGAAAAGAAGGGCGACTGTGGAAAGAAAGGCACTGTCAAGAAGAGAAAAAGGGCCATACACTGAATAGACATAGAAATAACAGCAATACAGGAAAATATTGCTGTGTACATTTCAGTGAATCTCCAGGGTGAATGTTCATGTGTTCATCATGGGATCCTCAAATCTGTCATGTACAATATAATTTTAATTCTCTTTTCTGCTTAAGAAGTCAGGCAAATTTGTGTGTATGTATCTTCTAAGATTTAATTTTAAAGTAAAGTGTCAGTAATTTAAGCTATTTGGAAATTTAATGTGCCCTGTAACACCTCCCAGGGATTCGGGATAGGCTAGCTTTTATTGTGCTTCTATGCCTAACCCTTTAAAACTACTCTCATTTACTTTTTATATTAATATTTTGTAACATTTCAAATCATTTTAAGAATTGATATAAGAACAAAATCTTATTAAAATATCGTTTTGTGAAATTACCAATAAGACTTTATCTGAAAATAACTAGTTGTAAATCTCAGTGACTTCATCTGTAAGTATATAAATATAATTACTGTGTAATTGTCATGATTTTCTGTTATCTAGTCAATATTTCATGTGCATTTTCTATATATCTATGTTGTCTTCCTACCTAGCATTTTAACAGTGTGTCATTTGTTTAAATATTTTTGAGTTTGGGAACATGTTACATTTAAGTTTTGCTACACAGATTTTTTTTTTTTT
>NW_012101665.1:1299282-1306174 GCF_000951045.1 Mandrillus leucophaeus | reverse complement strand
GGGTTTCACCGTGTTAGCCAGGATGGTCTCGATCTCCTGACCTCGTGATCTGCCTGCCTCAGCCTCCCAAAGTGCTGGGATTACAGGCGTGAGCCACCACGCCCAGCCTAAATTCTTATTTTTCTCCTGAATTTTTTTTTTTTTTTTTTTAAATACGCCCAGGCTGGAGTGCAGTGGTGCCATTTCTACTCATGGCAACCTCTGCCTCTCGAGTTCACGTGATTCTCCTGTCTCAGACTCCCAGGTAGCTGGGATTACAGGCGCATGCCACCATGCCCGGCTAATTTTTGTATTTTTAGTGAAGATGGGGTTTCACCATGTTGGCCAGGCTGTTCTCGAGCTCCTGATCTCGTGATCTGCCTGCCTCGATCTTCCAAAGTCCTAGGATTATACAGGCGTGAGCTACTGCACCTGGCCCTGAATTTTTTATTTTAAAAATTTCCACAGTATTTCCATTCCTTTTTTTGACCCATTTACGTTAATTTCCTACCTGATTCTCCTTTCTCCTTTTCAAACCCTCAGAATCTCTATTAGCATTGATCTATGAAAACATTCTTGATTTATAAAGACATTTTAACTCAATTCAAACAGTTTAAAAATAATCAGAGAGTAACCTGAAATACAAATATGCATTTAGTTTACAACCCTTGATGTATCCTCACAAATGACCACTACATTGCAGAAATGAGGGAAAATTCACTACATGGTAGAACAGTAGATAGGTGGTAGTTTATTGCTAGATCCCAGAAGGAATGAAAAGCTAAAAGGATGAGAAAGAAGAGCTAGATATGGAGGACAGGGAACATAAGCCATGTAACATATGGATAACTCATTTTCTGAAAGATAAAACAAAAACCAGAAATTGCTGGCAAAACAATAATCAAAGATATGCTGGAGAAAACTGCACTAAAAAATACTTGTGTGTGCAAACTGCTATATTCTAGGAAGAAAATTACTCAATGTGAAAAGACTTAGAAATCTCAGTCTAGCAATATTTTTTAATATTAGTGATAAAAAATTAATCTTGTAAATATCCAGGCAAAGAAAATAAGCTTCCAGAAGAATAGTTCAGTTTGTTAAGACTGTAAAGAATCAGTAGCATCCATGGCTATTCAAGGAAAAAAAAAATTATAAGAGTTTCATCCTAGGTAAATGTAATAGGAATTTGCTGAAAATGTTAAAACAGCAACTCTGCTAATAAACATAAGCATTCTCTTTATATCTTTTTTAAAAAAATGCCTTATCTCACCTCTCTGTCATCTTTTTCCCTTGTTGCCTTCTTTATCTCCCTCATCTCTCCACCGCTTTCTCTCACCCCCTCTATTTCAAATTCTTCTAGAATATTGTTAGAAAACAATGAGAAATGTGTTACAAAGATGTATGTACAAGTGTATTCATCATTATGCTGTTTTTAATTACTAAAATATGAAAATAACTCAGGTAGTCAACAATATAGGATTGATTAAATGATGTTAATACAAGGGAATGTTACAGAGTACTGTGTAGTGATGTGCTTGAAATATACTTATTGATATGGGAAGATGAATGATTGGAAAAAGCAGATTATATAATACTTTTCTTAGAACAAATATGTGTAGGTATACGGAGAAAAAGTGTTGCAAATACAAGAAAATTCTGACATATGATCATACCAAGTAGCGTGTCTTGTGGTAGAACTACAATAAAATATTTCATGGCATGGTTAGAAGAAGTGTGTCATTGGGCCAGGTGCATTGGCTTACGCCTGTAATCCCAGCACTTTGGGAGGCTGAGGTGGGTGGATCACCTGAAGTCAGGAGTTCGAGACCAACCTGGTCAACATGGTGAAGCCCCATCTCTAGTAAAAATACAAAAAATTAGCCAAGGGTGGTGGCAGGCACCAGTAATTCCAGCTACTTGGGAGGCTGAGGCAGGATAATAGCTTGAACCTGGGAGGTGAAGGTTGCAGTGAGCTGAGATCGCACCATTTGCACTCCAGCCTGGCAACAAGAGCGAAACTCTGTCTCAAAAAAAAAAAAAAAAGGTATGTCATCCAGGAGTCTGTATGCTTCTTTCTCAAGCATGTGGTATTTAAATGTAGAGTAAGAGGAAAAAGAAAACATACACACAAGTGTAAGTAGTGGGCTTCTTATTGAAGTAGAAAAATAAAATCAAGGAAGAAGATTGCTGACATCAAATATAGATGATTGAATAATAGTTATATTTATTTACTAGCAAGTCAACCTCGTAGTGAACACAGGGATAATTTAAATGTTTTTGATATTGCTTAGCGTATGCCTAACTAGGGTATTATAAATTGATTGTACTTTGGGCTTGATTACCCATTAGCTTGTAATAATAGGAAAGAAATTGTTTTGTTCTTCAATTCCTTTCTCACTTTGATTTCTCAAAATGAGGAAAGAATAACTGGCCTCATATAGGCTTTTGACTAGGAAATATTTATACAGTAAATCCTGACTTAATGTCATTGATATAGGTTCTTGGAAACTGTGACTTTAAGTGAAATGACATACAGCAGGTCCTTTAATAATATTGGTTAGTTAAACATGTCATTATAAGGTTGATTAGAAAAAAATGATTTTGTTATACATCATTTTGCTTAAAGTCACAATTTCCAAGAACAACAAGGTTAAGTGAGGACTTACTGTAATTTATGTCTTTGGTAATCTAAGTATTATATAAGAAATAAAAAGTATTTTTGAGAGAACCTCATTGTTTGCTGTTATTTTCTAAAACACAAGTCTTAGCTTCATCTCAAACTAAGCTAAGAAAGATGTATAAGGTTTCGAAAGATCTCATTTTCATGTGTGTATCCTTTAAGGCCTTCTCAACACATCCAGAAAAGGTATGGAAAGCTAATTTAAGAGTACAGGTTGTTTTAATGTCTGTAGAAAGCCCAGTGTTAACCAGTATAGATTTACTCTTGCAGATACTTGGGATCCTTTCTAGAGATGGATACCAGGTTCTTTTCAATTATATGGAAACTGCCATTTATCAGTTAGTTATTTTCCTGTGTTTCATATTTGAGTCACAAAATAGTACTGTGAGTCATAGATGTTCTTTTTCTTATATTTCTTTTTTTATTTTTTGAGATGGAGTTTCACTCTGTCGACCAGGCTGGAGTACAGTGGCACGATCTCTGCTCACTTCACCCTCCACCTCCCAGATTCAAGTGATACTCCCACCTCAGCCTCCTAAGTAGCTGGGACTACAGTTGTATGCCATCACGTCTGGCTAATTTTTGTTTTTTTTAGTAGAGAAGGGGTTTCACCATGTTGGCCAAGCTGGTCTTGAACTCCTGACCTCAAGTGATCTGCCTGCCTTGGCCTCCCAAAGTGCTGGGATTACAGGTGTGAGCCGCTGTGCCCAGCCTTTTTCTCGTATTTCATATTCATAAGTGCTTTCCTGAAATCAGCTAAAATTTGTGCTCATTCCATTATAACTTGATTAAAACTTTTTTAGTCCTGAGTAGATGCATTTCTGTCTTCCTTCCCTACTTTGCCCATTGGGAAATTTCTCAAAAATCTTCCTTCATAATAATTCAATATTTGTTTATATTTATTATTAGTATTTATTTGCAGATAACCTTTGGGAATATTAGACATACTAGTTATTCATATGTTGATACTGTCCTTAGATTTTTGGAGAGTGCTTTCTTGCTTTCAACATCTAGCTGAGTTTTGTCCCGTTGAGAAAATGGGAAACTTGACTGAAATAATGGGAGAGAATGGATTAATTTTGGAACATGGGACATTACGGGACATGGTAGGACTGGGACAGGCCTGATAGAGGCTCCTTTATATAATATAAGGACAGCATGAGGTTGTAAGGACACAGAATAGAAAGGTGCAGACTGGTGAGATGAGGAAGTATTAAAAACAACCTTTGCTTTGCCCTTAGGAATAATGTGTATTATTTAAACGGTGTAAGCCCTCATTATAATTTGTTGATGATAGTTTAAGTATATGGGGTATGCCCATTAGCCATTTTCTGTTAAAAAAAAAAAAAAAAAGTGGGTTTTTCGCCTGGGCATGGTGCCTTACACCTGAAATCCCAGCACTTTGGGAGGCTGAGGTGGGTGGATCACCTGAAGTCAGCAGTTCAAGACCAGCCTGACCAACATGGAGAAATCCTGTATCTACTAAAAATACAAAACTAGCCAGATGTGGTGGTGCATACCTATAATCCCAGCTACTCGGGAGGCTTGAGGCAGGAGAATCACTTGAACCCGGGAGGCGGAGGTTGCAGTGAGCCGAGATGGTGCCATTGTATTCTAGCCTGGGCAACAAGAGCGAAACTCGGTCTCAAAAAAAAAAAAGGTGAATTTTTTTTCTCTGTGGCTCTTTGGGTTAACCTAATGTTTTGTATATTAAATTATGTTACTATGAACTCCAATTTTACCACAAGATTAAAAACTAATAAAAATACTTTTTAGTCTTCACTATTTTATTTAACAAACATTTATTGAACATCTTAAGTGTGTCTTAAAATTGTATTAGGCACTAGGGAAATTAGGGAACACTCATACGTGGTTCCTACCTTCAACAGCTTATAATCTCTTGGGGGAAGACAGATTTGCAGTAAATAGATGTTAAAATGGATAAATAGGTGCTATGGTAGACATATATGAAATTGATGGAAACCCAAAGGAAGAATAATTGATAAGTTCTTTTCAGGAGGAGTATTGGGGTGGGGTCATGGATCAGGAACAGCTTCATAGAGGAATCACTCTAGACTTCAGGTTTGGAAGATCACTAGATGAGTTTGCCGTAGAATTATAGGAGCATGCTGTGGCAGAACTAATTGCATGAGCATAGAGAGGTTTAAGGAAGCATGTCTGCACTTAGGAACTGCAGGGAGTTCAGTATGACTGTGGGAATATAGTTTGGCAAAGAAAGCAGGGGTGAGATCATTGAAGACCTCTTTTTGTTTTGTTTTGTTTTGTCTTCTTTGAGATGGAGTCTTGCTCTGTTGCCAGTCTAGAGTGCAGTGGCACGATCCCGGCTCACTGCGACCTCTGCCTCCCATGTTCAAGGGCCCCACCTTCTGTTACAGACAGTAGAATGCCAAGCAAAGGAGTGAAATTGATGTTGCATTTCAAAGAAATCACTCTACTCTGATTGGCATATTGAAAACTAGGTTTGTGGCTGGGCGCAGTGGCTCACGCCTATAATCCCAGCACTTTGGGAGGCCGAGGCTGGTGGATCACGAGGTCAGGAGATCGAGACTATCCTGGCTAACATGGTGAAACCCCGTCTCTAGTAAAAATACAAAAAAATCAGCCAGGCATAGTGGCAGGCACTTGTAGTCCCAGCTACTTGGGAGGCTGAGGCAGGAGAATGGCGTGAACCCGGGGAGTGGAGCTTGCGGAGAGCCGAGATTGCACCACTCCACTCCAGCCTGGGCGACAGAGCAAGACTCCGTCTCAAAAAAAAAAAAAAAAAAAAAGTAGATTGCTGGGCTTCAGAACTGCAGGCAGTGAGACTGTTAATATTAATAAACTGTTGCCTTAGCACAGGTTTGAAGAAGCAAGGGTTTGAACCTGAGGCACGGAATATGGAAAGCTTAGATATCAGTAAATTAACAGGACTTCATAAATGTTTGGGTGTGAGGAATGAGAGAAAGGAAGGCATTTAGGATGATTCTGAGGTTTCTAATGACATGATTTTGAGAAGTTGGATCTGTTCACCAAAAATGGCAGTATGAGAAAATAAGCACATTCGACTTAAATGGGTTGATGAAAAAATGGATTTAATTATGGTTATATTGAGTTCGAATGCATGTGGGACACATGAGTAAAGATGTTTGGTTGATAGTAGTTTATAACATGACAAAAGCCTAGTGGAGAGATCTGAGTTGTAGATCAAGGTTTAGGTGTTACCAACATATGTTACCCAGTTAGGTCTTTTGGAGAAAAAGAGATGTATATTAAGTTATCTGGTAAATTTACACTATCATTTATTGCTTTTTTGTTATTGTTGTTGTCGAGATGGAGTGTTGCTCTGTCACCCAGACTGGAGTACTGTGGCGCGATGTCTGCTCACTGCAACCTCCACCTCCTGGGTTCAAGCAATTCTCCTGCCTCAGTCTCCCGAGTAGCTGGGATTACAGGCGTCTACCACCATGTCTGGCTAATTTTTGCATTTTTAGTGGAGATGGGGTTTCACCATGTTGGCCAGGCTGGTCTCAAACTCTTGACCTCAGATTATCCACCCCCTCTCAAAGTGCTAGGATTACAGGCGTGAGTCACCATGCCTGGCATTTATTCCTTTCTTTAGAAAACATTTAAGTATATATTTGTTCCCAATTTTATTGTAAGCCTGATGAATGTAAAGATAAGATATAAAATATAGTCTTTGCTTTTAAGGAGGAGATTGAAGGAGATGAATACATAAAATAATTTCAATATGCTAAGGTAAGTAGTGATAGTAATAATTGGAGGAAGCTATGGGAATAGAGAAGCGTAATTATCTTAGCCTAGAAGTGCAGGAGAAGACTTTTTGGTGAAGATAGGCTTTTGTTTTTGTTTTTAAGAGACAGGGTCTCACTTTGTTGCCCAGGCTAGAGAGCAGCAGTGCAGTCATAACTCACAGCAGCCTCAAACTCCTGAGCTGAAGTGATTCTGCTACCTTAGCCTGCCTCCCTAGTAACTAGGACTATAGTCACATGCCACCATGCCTGGCTAATTTTTTCTTTAATGTTTTGTAGAGGTGGGGTCTCTCTATATTGCCCAGGCTGATCTTGAACTCCTGGCCTCAAACAACCATCCCCACTGGGCCTCCCAAAGTGTTGGGATTATAGGCATGAGCCACCACGCCTGGCTGATAACATCTATTTATTCTAGAAGGATGAATGGATTTTAGCCAGGAAAAGATGGGTGGGAAAAGTATTC
>NW_012101665.1:1219754-1299232 GCF_000951045.1 Mandrillus leucophaeus | reverse complement strand
AAAAAAAAAAAAAAAAAAAAAGTAGATTGCTGGGCTTCAGAACTGCAGGCAGTGAGACTGTTAATATTAATAAACTGTTGCCTTAGCACAGGTTTGAAGAAGCAAGGGTTTGAACCTGAGGCACGGAATATGGAAAGCTTAGATATCAGTAAATTAACAGGACTTCATAAATGTTTGGGTGTGAGGAATGAGAGAAAGGAAGGCATTTAGGATGATTCTGAGGTTTCTAATGACATGATTTTGAGAAGTTGGATCTGTTCACCAAAAATGGCAGTATGAGAAAATAAGCACATTCGACTTAAATGGGTTGATGAAAAAATGGATTTAATTATGGTTATATTGAGTTCGAATGCATGTGGGACACATGAGTAAAGATGTTTGGTTGATAGTAGTTTATAACATGACAAAAGCCTAGTGGAGAGATCTGAGTTGTAGATCAAGGTTTAGGTGTTACCAACATATGTTACCCAGTTAGGTCTTTTGGAGAAAAAGAGATGTATATTAAGTTATCTGGTAAATTTACACTATCATTTATTGCTTTTTTGTTATTGTTGTTGTCGAGATGGAGTGTTGCTCTGTCACCCAGACTGGAGTACTGTGGCGCGATGTCTGCTCACTGCAACCTCCACCTCCTGGGTTCAAGCAATTCTCCTGCCTCAGTCTCCCGAGTAGCTGGGATTACAGGCGTCTACCACCATGTCTGGCTAATTTTTGCATTTTTAGTGGAGATGGGGTTTCACCATGTTGGCCAGGCTGGTCTCAAACTCTTGACCTCAGATTATCCACCCCCTCTCAAAGTGCTAGGATTACAGGCGTGAGTCACCATGCCTGGCATTTATTCCTTTCTTTAGAAAACATTTAAGTATATATTTGTTCCCAATTTTATTGTAAGCCTGATGAATGTAAAGATAAGATATAAAATATAGTCTTTGCTTTTAAGGAGGAGATTGAAGGAGATGAATACATAAAATAATTTCAATATGCTAAGGTAAGTAGTGATAGTAATAATTGGAGGAAGCTATGGGAATAGAGAAGCGTAATTATCTTAGCCTAGAAGTGCAGGAGAAGACTTTTTGGTGAAGATAGGCTTTTGTTTTTGTTTTTAAGAGACAGGGTCTCACTTTGTTGCCCAGGCTAGAGAGCAGCAGTGCAGTCATAACTCACAGCAGCCTCAAACTCCTGAGCTGAAGTGATTCTGCTACCTTAGCCTGCCTCCCTAGTAACTAGGACTATAGTCACATGCCACCATGCCTGGCTAATTTTTTCTTTAATGTTTTGTAGAGGTGGGGTCTCTCTATATTGCCCAGGCTGATCTTGAACTCCTGGCCTCAAACAACCATCCCCACTGGGCCTCCCAAAGTGTTGGGATTATAGGCATGAGCCACCACGCCTGGCTGATAACATCTATTTATTCTAGAAGGATGAATGGATTTTAGCCAGGAAAAGATGGGTGGGAAAAGTATTCTGGGGAAGAAGGAGCATCATTAGCTAGGCATGAATAGCCGAATAAACCCAAAGTGTGAGAGAGTTACCTAGAAGGTTGGCATTTTAAGAGACTTAAGTGTACAGCAGGAATGGTAGGAGATGAGGCTCATGGAAAGTGTTATAGGTAAGGATGGTTGGAAAACCACTGAAAGGGGTTTTAGTTGAGATTGACAGAACATATGACTGAGGCAGCCTTGAAAGGTACCTGTTGGACGTACTGGTGGTGGGATGGAATTCAGGCAGAGGACACCATTTGAGCAAAAGCCTAGAGGTGTGAAATGGCAGATCTTTACAGGGGATTTATAGTGTTCCTTTACAATTGGAGTGTGGAATGCAAGGAAGGGCATGCAGAGAGATGAGAGTGGTAGGCAGGAGCCAAATCATGGAGGCTTTTGTGTGCCATACTGAAGAGCTTTATCTTGTCATGATCACTCTGGCACTATGTAGAAGACGGATTAGAGCCAGTAGGCCCGATGAGAGATGAAGCCCTGACCCAAAGTTAAAGTGGCAGAAAGGATGGAGAAATCAAAATTAAGGCATTAAAACAGAAGTTCTCATCCTTGGCTATCCAAATACACTAAGATCACCCATGGAGCTTCTTAAAAATACAACCAACTACATCACATTACTGGAGATCTTGCTTCACTAAGTTGGAGGATGGATGTAGGCAACCTATTTTGCTTTTTATTTTTGTTTTTTACATTAACATACAGTAAATTTGACTTTCTTTTTTACTGTACAGTTCCATGAATTTTAACACACGTGAAGATTTGTGTAACCTCTATCACAGTTGGGATACAGAATAGTTTTAGCACTCCCAAAAACTCCCTCATGCTTATAGTCACACCATTTCTCACATGCCTAACCCCTGGCAACCACCGATCTGTTCTCTGTTGTCATTTTAAGAATGTCATAAATATGGAGTGATACAGTATGGAGGCTTTTGAGACTGGCTTTTTTCACTCAGCATGCATTTAAGATTTATCCAAGTTGTTGCGTGTATTAGTAGTCTTGTTTCTTTTTTTGTTTGGTTTTTTTGAGACGGAGTCTCACTCTGTTGCCCAGGTGGAAGTGCAGTCGTGCGATCTGCTCATTACAACCTCCTCTTCCTGGGTTCAAGCGATTCTCCTGCCTCAGCCTCCCGTGTAGCTGGATTACAGGCGCCTGCCACCACGCTTGGCTAATTTTTGTATTTTTAGAAGAGACAGGGTTTCACCATGTTGGCCAGCCTGACCTGGCCTCAAACTCCTGACCTCAGGTAATCCACCTACCTCGGCCTCCCAAAGTGCTGGGATTACAGGCATGAGCCACCGTGCCCAACTGTCTGTTTCTTTTTTACTGCTGAGTGTACGGATGTCGTATAGTTTGTGTTACACTCATTGAAGGGCATTTGAGTTGTTTCCAGTTTTGGCAGTATGACTAGAGCTGCTATAAATAGTCATGGACAGATTTTTACATGAACTTAAGTTTTCATGTTTGTCTAAGGTAGATACCCAGAAGTGGGATTGCTGGGTCATATGGTAAGTATATGTTTAACTTCATGAGAAACTTACAAACTGTTTTCTTAAAGTGGCTATGCTATTGTACATTTCTACCAACAGTGTATTTGAGTTCTAGTTGCTCCATATCCTTACCAACTCTTGGGAGTGTCAGTATTTTTAAAATTTAACCATGTTAATAGGTGTGTAGCATTACATCATTGTGATTTTCATTTGTATTTTCTTAATGGCTAATTGTGTTGAGCACCGGGTGTTTTTTTTGTTTTGTTTTGTTTTTGGGATAGCATTTCGCTCTTTCGCCCAGGCTGGAGCGCAGTGGTACGATCTCGGCTCACTGCAACCTCTGCCACCCCAGGTTCAAGCGATTCTCTTGCCTCAGCCTCCCAAGTAGCTGGGATTATAGGCGCCTGCTACCAGGCCCAGCTAATTTTTGTATTTTTAGTAGAGACGGGGTTTTGCTCTGTCGGCCAGGTTGGTCTTGAAATCCTGACTTCAGGTGATCCACCCGCCTGGGCCTCCCAAAGTGCTAGGATTACAGGTGTGAGCTATTGCGTCCAGTCCGAGCATCTTTTTTTATGTTTATTTGCCATGCGCATATCCTCTTTGGTGAATGTCTAAGTCTTTTGCCCATTAAAAAATTTGGTTGTATTTTTACTGTTGAGTTTTAAGAGTTTTTAAAGTATATATTCTAGATATAAGTCTTTGCCAGATAAACAATTTGCACATATTTTCTGTAGCTTACCTTTTATTCTCTTAACATTGTCTTTCACAGAGCAATCATTTTAATCTTGATAAATCTATTTTTTTCTTTTATGTCACATGCTTTTGGTATTGTATCTAAGAACTCTGCCTAATCCAAACTCACAGAGAGTTTCTCCTATGTTTTCCAAAAGTTTGATAGTTTTTTGTTTTACATTTAGGTCTGTCATCTATTTAAGTTAATTTTTGTATAAGGTGGGAGTCTTAGGTCAAGACTTATTATTTTTGGTTTTTTTGCAACTGGGTGTCTAATTCCAACACTATTTGTTGAAAAGATTATCCTTTCTCTATTGAATTGCACTTGTACTTTTGTCAAAAATTAATCATCTATACTTCTGTGGGTCTGCATCTGAACTCTGTTCCGTTGATCTGTGTTTCTCTCTTTAATACTACATTGTTTTGATTATTATAATTTTAAATTCTTATAATTAGAGATAGGGATTTCTCCCAAGTTATTCTTCTTTATTAGTATTGTTTTGTCTATCCTAGCCTTTCTTAGCAAATTTTAGAATCTGTTTATGTGCAGAAAATCCTGTTAGAATTTTGATTGGCAGTGGATTAAATCTGTAGATAATTTTGGGGAAATCTTTATTGTTTTTATACTTTCAGTCCATGAACATGATATATTTATTGTTTTTTAGTTCTTTGATTTTTTTGTCAGCATTTCTTTCAGTATATATTTTATATGTGTTTTGTTAAGTTCATACTTAAGAATTTTATTTTGTGGGGAGCTATTGTGAATATTTTTGTTTTGTTTTTATTCTGTTTTGAGACAGGGTCTCATTCTATTGCCCAGGCAGTGCCATGACCCCAGCTCACTGCAGCCATCACTTTCTGAGCTCAAGTGGTCCGTCCTCCTGCCTCGGCCTCCCAAGTAGCTGGGATTACATGCATGCACCACCCTGCCTAATTTTTAAACTTTTTTGTAGAGATGGAGGTCTCACTGTATTGCTCAAGCTGGTCTTGAATTCCTGGACTCAAGCCATCTTTTTGCCTCAGCTTCCCAAAGTGCAGGGATTACAGGTGTGAACCATTGCACCTGGCTGTAAATAGTATTTTTTTAAAACTTTGGGTTTCCAGTTGTTCATTGCTAATATATAGAAATGTGATTGAGTTTTGCATGTTGCAGCCTTCCTAAATTCATTTATGAATTCTTAGAGTTTTTTTCTTCTTCAAGATCTCTTGGGATTTTTTACTTAACCATGTAATCTGTGAATAAGAGCTATTGTATTTCTCTCTAACTTATATACCTTTATTTACTTATTTACACTATCTGGGATGTTCAGTACAAAGTTGAGTAGAAATGATGAGAGGGTTTCCACACCCAACCAGCTCTTGGTTTTGTGTGGCTACTGTTTATCATTCTCCTCTATTGCTGGGTTACTGAGAGTTTTTAAAATCATGAGTGGATGCTGAGTTTTGTCAAATTATTTTTCTGTATCAATTGAAATGATCATGTGATTTTTTTCTTCTTTAGCCTATTCTATGGTAGATTACATGGGTTGACTTTTTTTTTTTTTTTTTTTTTTTTTAAAGAAAAAAAATTTTTTTTTTTGATTTTTTTCTTCTTTAGCCTATTCTATGGTAGATTACATGGGTTGACTTTTTTTTTTTTTTTTTTTTTTAAACGGAGTCTTGCTCTGTCACCCAGGCTGGAGTGCAGTGGCACAATCTCAGTTCACTGCAAGCTCCACCTCCTGGGTTCAAGCAATTCTTGTGCCTCTGCCTCCCAAAGTGCTGGGATTACAGGTGTAAGCCACCACTCCCGACCTTTTTTTTTTTTTTTGGATATTAGTTTTGTGTCTTTAGAATAAACCTCAGTGGGTCATGGTATTTAATTCTTTTTATAGCATGCTGGATTCTAGTTAGTATTTGATTGATGATTTTGGCATCTATATTCATGAGTGATATTTGTCTGCATTTTTCTGTACTGCCTTTGTTCAGTGCAATTCTGATGCTAACTACATCATAATTTGGTTCTGGAGTTGAGTCATATTTCACAGGTTAAAGGCATAGTCCTTGGCAAAACTGTTTTCACTTCAGATACCAGCTATATGCTTGAGAGTTTCCAGACCACCTGCACTTCTGACCAACTGGCTACAAATTCAGGGGTTTCTGTTAGCTCCTCGCGTTAAGTAGAGCAACTCACAGAACTCAGGAAAGTGCTGTTTCAGGATTGTGGTTTTGTTATAAAGGACACAAATTAGGATAATTCAAAAGGAGAGAACTATAGGATGAGTTTGGAAGGGCCCCAGACACAAAGCTTTTGTGTCCTCAGAATGCTTTACCCTCGCAGCTCATTGATGTGTATCACTAACCAGGAAAACTCACCCAAGCTTTGGGTGTCCAGAGTTTTTGTTGGGGGTGGCATTACACAGGAATTATTGAGTGAGTCATTGGTCACATGATTGAATCTGAACTGCAGCCCCCTCCCGGAGCTCTTTGGAGATGGGGCTGAGATCATGTGGTTCAAAGCCCAAACTTTACTCACATAGTTGGTCTTTCACTAATCCCTATCCTGAAACTGTCAGAGGGGTTTACCGTGAATAATAAAGATGCTCCTATCAGGAAGTTTCAGAGGATTAGAGGCTCCCTCCCTGAACCAAGGACAAAGACCAACAAGATTCTTAATGATACAACAGTCCAGGCTGGGAATGGTTGTTCGTGCCTGTAATCCCAGAACTTTGGGAGGTCGAGGAGGGCAGATCACTTGAACCCAGGAGCTCAGGACCAGCCTGAGCAACATGGCAAAACCCTGTCTCTACAAAAAAGACAAAAATTAGCTGGGTATGGTGACGCATACCTGTGTCCTAGCTACTCGGGAGGCTGAGGTGGGAGGATCATGGAGCCTGGGGAGGTTTAGGCTGCAGTGAGCTGTGATTGCACCGCTGCACTCCAGCCTGGGCAACCGAGTGAGACCCTGTCTCAGGAAAAAACCAAAAAAAATAATACAACAGTCCAGTTTTGTTATCAAGATAATATTGGCCTCGGGAAAGCAACTGAGATGTGTTTTATCCCTTAATATTTTCTAGAGGAGATTGTACAGAATTGATATAAATTCTTTTATAAACATGGTAGAATTCTCAGGTGAAACCATCTGGTCCAAGATATTTCACTTTTGGTAGTTTTTAAACTATGAATTCAATGTCTTTAATAGTTACAGGACTATTCAAATGATCTATTTCGTATTGGAAGAATTGTGGTAGCTTGTGATTCTTGAGGAATTGGTCTATTCATCTCAATTCTCAGATTTATGTATGTAGAATTGTTTGTACCTAGTCCCTCTTAATGTCTGCAGTGTTTGTAGTGATACCCTGCTTTATTTTTTCCTTCCTCTTGCTGGAGTTTCAATTTTATTGATTTTATCAGTCAGCTTTTTAAATAGATTTTTCCTATGTTTCTATTTTCAGTTTTGTTGATTTCTGCTCTTGTATTTATTTTTTTTCCTTTTTTTCTGCTTGCTTTGGGTTTATTCTGTGCTTCTTTTCCTAGTTTCTTAAGGTGGGAGCTTAGATTTGTGACTTTTTTCTAATGAAGTATTAAGTGCTGTAAGTCTCCCTTTAAGGATGCTTTAGCTGTATCCCTTAAAATGTTATATTTTTATTTTTATTGAGTTCCATGTGTTTTTTAAAAATTTCCCTTAAGACTTCCTCCTGACCCATGGATTATTTAGAAGTGTGTTGTTTAATTTCCAAGTGTTTGGAAATACTAGTTTTTCTCCATGATTCCTATTTTTATTTCATTTTGGTAGAGAACACATTCTGGGCTGCTCTGCGTATGGAGTAGCCATTCTTTTATTCCTTTACTTTCTTAATAAACTTGCTTTCACTTTACTCGGAAAAAGAAGAACACACTCTGTATGATCTCAGTTATTTTAACTTTGTTGAGATTTGTTTTATGGCCCAGAATATGGACTGTCGTGGTGAATGTTCCATGGACATTTAAAAATAATGTGTGTCTGTCTGTTATTCAGTGGAGTATGCTATAAATTTATACCCTGCCGACTGATGGTGTTGTTCAGTTCTGTATCCTTAGTGATTTTTTTTGTCTAGTAGTTGTATTGTTGTAAGAGGGATGTTTAATTCTTCAGCTATAATAGCAGATTTGTCTATTTGTCCTTTCAGTTCTATCCATTTCAATTTCATGTTATTTTGAAGCTCTCTGTTATATACACATTTAGGATTACTATGTATTCTTGATGTATTTGACCCTTGTATCATTGTGTAATATCCTTTGTTCTGGACACTTTTTGTTTTCAATTCTACTTTATCTGATATTAATATAGCCATGCCCGCTTTCTTTTGATATCTTTTTCCATCTGTTTACTTCCATCCTACTGTATTACACAGGTGTGTGGGTATGTGTGTTTTCTTTCTTAAGAGATGGTCTTGCTCTGTTGCCTAGGTTGGAGTGCAGTGGTGTAATCATAGCTTGCTCAAGCAGTCCTCCTGTCTCAGCCTCCTGAGTAGCTGACACTACAGGCACATGCCACCATGCCCACCTAGCTAATTTTTAAATTTTTTTTATAGAGTTGGGGTCCTGCTATGTTTCCCCGACTGCTTTTGAACTCCTGGGCTCAAAGATTTTGGGATCATGAGGGACAGGAGCCAGGACTAGATTGCAGCTCCGGACAGAGCAGCATGCGGAGGCTTGCATTGTGAGTTTTAGTTCCAGATCGACTGCAAGAACAAACCAGCAATCCTGAGAGGACCCACAGACCCTCTGAAGGAAGTGGACTGCTTCTGCAGGACCCGGGAGATCCCCCCGCCCTCCCTGCCAAATACTGTGAGTGCCCCAACTGCAGAAGTGGGAAAGGGAGACCCTCCTCTCCTGAACACACACCCCCACTGGAGATGCTGAAGGTCTGTTTGCGGGAGAAGTTTCTGACTTTACCTGGAGCTGAGTCAAGTTAGTTGAGCCAAGTGAAATACAGGGGTAGAGGAAGCAGCAGAAAGGCCCTGAGAGCTTGCTAGGTCCCCAAGCAGCCCATTCCTGTCTGGCACCACAGAGATCCATCGAGGTTGGCCAGAGGAGCAGGGGGTAAAACTCCACTGGGAGAAGGAATTCTCTAGCTGAATTTTGTAACAATTTGAACGAGAAGCCTCCTGGTCAGAACTCAGGGGAGGGTTTTAATCCATCTGTGCTTGTAGACTTCATAGTCAGGGGAAGAACTAAAGCCCATTTCTTTCACAGCTGGGAGGCAGAAAGCCTTAGGCAAGTTTTTAAGCTCCTTTTGCCCTCCACCTGGAAACAGACTTGGGGCTGTTGCAGGGGAGCAAGGTGGGAGTGAGACTGACCCTTCGGTTTTTCTGGGAACTGGGTGAGGCTTGTGACTACCAGCTTTCCCCCACTTGGCTGATAACCTGGATGACTCAGCAGAGGCAGCCATAATCTCCTAGACACGCAACTCCAGTGACCTGGGAATTTCACTCCCATCCCCCACAGCAGCCATAGCAAGACCCACCCAAGAAGAGTCTGAGCTCAGACCTGCCTAGCCCCTCCTCCACCTGATGGTCCTTCCCTACCCACCCTGATGGTGTAAGATAAAGGGTGAGGTGTATAATCTTGGGAGTTCTAGGGCCCTGCCCACTGCAGGTCCCTCTCCACACTAGTACAGCTGATGCTTTCTGAAAGGCGCTACTCCTGGCAGGAGGCCAACCAGCACAAAAATAGAGCATTAAACCATCAAAGCTAAGAATCCTCACGGAGTCCATTGCACCCTCCACCACCTCCGCCGGAACTGGCACTGGTATCCATGGCTAATCACAGGACTCTGTTCAGACAAGCCCCAGTACTAAGCTCAGAACTGGGTAGACTCGCTGGGTGCCTAGACCCAGAAGAGAGACAACAATCACTGCAGCTCGGCTCACAGGAAGCCACATCCATAGGACAAGGGGGAGAGTACTGCATCAAGGGAACACCCTGTGGGACAGAAAAATCTGAACAACAGCCTTCAGCCTTAGACCTTCCCTCTGACCGAGCCTACCTAAATGAGACGGAACCAGAAAACCAACCCTGGTAATATGACAAAACTAGGCCTGTCAGCATCCTGCAAAAATCATACTAGTTTACCAATAGTGGATCCAAACCAAGAAGAAATCCCTGATTTACCTGAAAAAGAATTCAGGAGGTTAATTCTTAAGCTAATCAGGGAAGGACCAGACAAAGGTGAAGCCCAATGCAAGGAAATCCAAAAAATGAACTCCTGAGCTCAAGTGATCTTCCTGGCTCAGCCTCCCAAGTAGCTGGGATTCTAGGTACACAGTACCACACCCAGCTAAATGTCTTCTAATTGTTGTGCTTGGACCTTTTATATTTAATGTAAATTTATATACAAGGGCATAAGTCTGCTATTTTACTTTTGCTTTCTGTTGTTCCCTCTGTTTTTCGTTGTCCATTTTCCTGCCTTTATGTGGACTTCTTGAAAAAATTTTAGAATTCCATTTGATTGTTCTGTTGGAGTTTATATTTGATTTTTGGTGGTTGTACTAGACATTACATTATTCATACATGGCTTTTCACAATTATACTGATGTCAGCATTTTACCAGTTTGAGTAACCTGTAGAAAAACCTTAGCTCCATTTAGGTCCTTTTATCTTCCCTTTCTATAGTATTGTGTTAAATAGTTCCCCTACATACATTAGGAACCACATAAGACAGTGTTTTATTTTTTCTGTTAAATGTGTAACATAATTTTTAAAACTCAAGAGAATAGTGGTGTACATTTCCGTATTTTTACACTTCCCATTCTTCACGGTGTTTCAAAACGTATGATTTCCTTCGTGTTGGAAGAACTTCAGTTATTCTTTTAGGATAGATCTTGTGGTGACAGGTTTTTTTTTTTTTTTTGGTTATCCTTCATCTGAGAAGATCTTGATTTTACTAAACTTTATTCCTTTAGGATTTTTCACAGATTATCTGTATAACTCTGGGTGACAGATCTTTTCTTTCAGCTCTTGGAAATGTTGTGCCACATCCCCCGTTGGCTTCCATAGTGTTCAATAAGAAATCCACTGTCACTCTAATCATTTTTCTTCTATCGATATTATGTCATTTCTTTCTACCTGCTTTCAAGATTGTTTTGTCTTTAGTTTTCTGGGGTTGGATTCTGATGTGTCTTGACTTGGATTTCTATCCTGTTTGGGTTTGCTCAGCTGAATCTCTAGGTTTGTGTATAATACCAAAGTATTTTGTATTAGTGGTTACAACCCAGCATTGGATCATGAAGTCAATTTTGTGGCCTATGGCTGGTGTTATGATTGGTTTTTAATAGAATAGAAAATGAAAATATATCCCAGAATAACAAGGATAATAATTAAATTTTTATTTCCATAACATATATGTAGGTGTTTTCTGGGATCCAGGATAGTGGTGTGCAGTCAGAAACGTTGGAAAACTATTGATTAAGTTTTGTTTGTTTTTTTGTTTGAAAAAAGAGGCTAGTTAACACCCCCCTTATCTGAGACTCTGATGCTGATGAGTAAAAAGTACTTTTTTCTCCATATCACCTGGGCTTCATAGTTTGTTTCTTCTAACCAGTTAAATTGTTTAAAAACTTATGAATCTAAGTAGAGGTTACACTTTGTATAAACTCAAAACAGATGGCTTTAGGAACAGTGTCACTCTCTGTCCCTGATGTTATATGTAATAATCATAAGTAGGGAAGGTATGCGAAGGAAAAGGAAAGAAAATAGCAAAGAACAAGATGTTATTTTTTTCTTTCTCTTTTAGTTCTCCAGAATATGGTAGCGTTTATTAAATGTCTGCTTACTATGTAACTCACACTGTGCTAGATGCTAGGAATGAAAAGAAGAATGAAAAATGTCCCTGTTGTATGTAACAGATCACTAAAGCTTATTCTTCTGGTATAGCTGAAATTTTGTATGCTTTAATCACTATCTCTTCCCCATTTATGTACCTCCTCTAACCTCTGGTAACCCTCATTCTACTCTCTACTTCTATCAGTTTGACTTTTTTAGATTCCACATACAAGTAAAATCATGTGTCTTTCTGTGCCTTTTTTCACTTAGCATAATATCTTCCATTAATATCTTCCATTTTTTCACTTAGTGTAATATCTTGCCTATGTTGTCGCAAATGACAGGATTTCCTTCTTTTTAAGGCGGAATGGTATTCCATTTTGTATATTTTATAAGATTCTCTTTATCCATTCACCTGATGATGGACACCTAGGTTGCCTCCATATCTTAGCTACTGTGACTGTAATAAGTAATAATGCATTATATATTTCAAAATTACTAAAAGTAGATTTTAAATGTTTTTACAATAAAAAATAAAGTATGTGACTTGGATTTGTTAATTAACTTGATTTGGTCATTCCATATTGTAAAAACATATCAAAACACCTAATTGTACCCCATAAATATATAATATGTACAATTAATATGTGTCCATTAAAATAATAAAATTAAATTTAAAAATAAAAAGTTCCTTGCATTCAGGTAGCTCAGAATCAAAGGTAAGCAAATAATCTCAGTGCTTTATAAATAAGTGCCTTATAAAAATAGGTCCTTGGTTCTATGGGAGCACATAAGCAGGGATGATGAGTGAGAATGGCAAATGGGCAAGAGGCTGAGGCTGTGGAATATTTCACTTAAGAGGTGAAGTTCAGCCTCCATCTTGAGGGGAGGAGTCAGGGATTGCCAGGCATATTACAAAGGAATTGATTTAGGGAACAAAGCCCTAGCTGCATTTTATTAAGCTCTGTATCTGTTAACCATGTGGTTTCCTTATCTGAATTTTCACAACACATTAAAAGAACTTTCCATGATCCTGGCAATCCTTTTGTACCTCTAGGTAGCTGTCTCTCCCATTTGCCAAGAAGTTATTTCAAACCCCATTCTCTCTAAGCCTCTTTAACTTTTCCTATTCCAGGTATCTATCTTTGTATAGTAAACCACCCAAGACTTAGTAGTGTAATGCAGTGATCATTTTATTATGCTTACAGGTTCTGTGTGTCAGGAATTCAGATGGGGTATGCTGCTGCTCCACAGTGTCTGGGGCCTCAGCTGGGCAAACTGAAATGACTGAGGGAGATGTGAATGGCCAGGAACTGGAATCCTCTGGAGCCATCTTTACTTACATATCTGGTGTCTGGATGGTGATGACTTTGAAAGCTGGGCTCAGCTGAAACTGGTGATGGAACTATTTTTATGTAGCCTCCATGTGGCTTGGGCTCCTCACAATAGGGCCACTGGGCTCCAAGAGGGGATGCCTGGAAAGCCAGTAATTCTGTTATAAGAGAATCAGGCAGGAGCTGCTTGGCCTTTCTGACCTAACCTCAGCTGTTGTTAACTGTCACTTCCACTGCATTCTGTTGGCTATAAATGAATCTCTAAGGCCAGCCCAGATTTAAGGGGAGGGGAATTAGACTATCTCCTGGTGGCAAGGTCACTCTGTAGAAGAACATGTGGGATGGCAGACACCATAGTGGTCTTTTTGGGAAATATAGTCGGCCACACTCTCTCCCAGTTTTCAAATTCATAAATCTTGATTCTTGCTGAATATTGCCACTTAAATATCCCACAGTTACTTAAAATAAAACATGACCATTAACTCTTCTTCACTCCTACTCCTCCAACTCTACCCCTGCACATTGAGAAAATGGCATTGTGGCTAAGTACCTCTGTTATCCAGTTATGCAAGCCAGAACCCCTTTTCTTCCTAATATATCCTTGCCCTATTAGGTTAATGAGATTGTTCCATTCTTCTTCCTTGTCCATGGAATTTACATTTACTAATAATTTCTTAGAATAGTGCTTGCACACATAAAGTTTGAGTCAGATCACAGAAATACTGAAGTTAACTTTTGTAGTCACATTCCTTTCTTCAGACTTGGCTCAAAGCTACTTGTGATTAATTGGTGGCTGGTTTGATTCTCTTTCTAGAGAATTTTCCTTTGTGAGTTTATTCATTTAAAAGAAAGAGGCAAACAGGAAAGAAACACAAAAAGATGAATTCCGTAAATATTTTTGAATACTAACAGCATTATGGTAATTGATATATAGACTCCCACAGTTACTGCTTTGAAGGAGACAATGCTTTGGATGTGTAGGTTCTAATGTGTTTATTAAAAACTATCCATTTGTGGCTGGGCGCGGTGGCGCACGCCTGTAGTCCCAGCACTTTGGGAGGCCAGGGCGGGTGGATCACCTGTGGTCAGGAGTTCGAGACCAGCCTGGCCAACATGGTGAAACTTCGACTCTACTAAAAATACAAAAATTAGCTGGGCATGGTGGCGGGCACCCCGTAATCCCAGCTACTCAGGAGGCTGAGGCAGGAGAATTGCTTGAACCCGGGAAGAGGAGGTTGCAGCGTCCTGAGATTGCACCACTGCACTTTAGCCTGGGCAACAGAGTGAGACTCCGTCTTAAAAAAAGGAAAACAAAACAGACAAACAAAACTATCCATTTGCCTTTGAGAGCTTTCCTTAAATTACCACTGTAGTTTGCATTGAGTAGCTGCTGTCACTTTGTAAATTACACTATATATAAGACAAAATTGATGTAATGAGAGGTAAATACAAATAATTCATAGTGTGTAGATAATAAAATTTGTTGAATCCATATAAATTTTATTTTGGGGGTTGTATTTGTACTGTCAAAGTGGAAAAAAGAGCAGCTAAACAAGTTGGTAGTAAAAATAATACTATGAGGGGAGATGTTTAATATACTTAGGAGATTAGGTATAACTTGTATATACTCAGTTTAAAAAAAAAAAAAAGTCTTTCCTGTTCATTAAACAAGTCCTGCGCCTTATAAACAGTGTTGACTTGGCTAGAAAACATTACATAGAAATTCCATAAATAAACAATTCTTAAGTTTTAAATTGTATGCCATTCTTAGTAGCATGATGAAATCTTGCCCTGTCCTACCCAGGATGTGAATCTTTGTCCAGTGTCTCCATGTTTTATAAGCTACCTTCCCGTTTAGTCACTTAGTAACCATCTCAGTTATCACAACTGACTGTTGCATTAGGGCATGCTTGTGTTCAGGTCACCCTTATTTTACTTAATAGCCCCAAAGCACAAGAGTGGTGATACTGGCAGTTCAGATATGCCAAAGAGAAGCTTGTGAAGTACTTTCTTTAAGTGAAAAGGTGAAAGTTCTCAACTTAAGAAAAAAAAATCATATGCTGAGGTTACTAAGATCTGTGGTAAGAAAGAATCTTCTGTCTGTGAAATTATGAAGAAGGAAAAAGAATTCTTGCTAGTTTTGCTGTCGAACTTCAAACTGAAAATTACGGCCATAGTATGTGATAAGTGCTTAGTTAAGATGAAAAAGGCATTAAATTTGTCGTGAAAGACGTGAACAGAAACATGTTCTAGTTGACAGAAATCAAGTTTGATTTAATCTGAGGTTTCAGGCATCCACTGAGGTCTTGGAATATATCCCCTGCAGATGACGGGGGAATGTAATGTGTTTGCCATGACAATTGTAGAATGATATTTTTCAGTTCTTTTGCGCCAGTTGTTAGAAGTTTGCTTAAATATAGCACAATGTAGTGGGTAATACGCTAGTTTAAGACTAGAGAAACAAGGCCGCGCGCGGTGGCTCATGACTGTAATCCCAGCACTTTGAGAGTCCGAGGCCAGCTGATCACCTAAGGTCAGGAGTTCAAGACCAGCCTGACCAACATGGAGAAACCCTGTCTCTACTAAAAATACAAAATTAACTGGGTGTGGTGGCGCGTGCCTGTAATCCCAGCTACTCGGGAGGCTGAGGCCGGAGGATCGCTTGAACCCGAGCAACAAGAGCGAAGCTCCATCTCACAAAAACAAACAAACAAAACGACTAGAGAAACAAGTTTCTGGATCACTGCCTATCAGCTATCTGACCTTAGAACTGGCCATTTTTTATTCTGATCCTTAGTTTCCCTATCAAGTTGATTGCAGATGTTTATCTGTAAAAACTATTGTTCCACTCATGGACTGCACAAAAACATACGGTAGGCTTTTGTTCACCCATGTTTTAGAATATAAGGAACCTTTATAATCTAGTAGTTAGTGAAATTAGAGTTGTTTCTCATGCTTACAGTTATTTAGAGATATTTGGTATCAAAACACAGTGCTCTTTAAAATGTTTCACTTCCTCTGATATTCCTAGTGTATAATTTACTTAACTAGAATACTCTATTTTGGAATTATTTTATAAATGGGAATTCACCTTATACAAAAACTGCCAGCTCCTTTTCCCCTGCCTTGCCTTTTTCCTACCTTACTGGTTTGTAGTAGTATCTCAGCCTCTTAAATAATGATAATTTTTAAAAATGAAAAGTACTTAAATTATTTTATGACGGTTTAGGGCAGTCAGCACAGCATTTCTTCCTTATCCATACATATATTTTATTGTATTTATTTTTGATACGGAGTTTCATTCTGTCGCCCAGGCTGGAGTGTAGTGGTGTAATCTTGGCTCACTGCAACTTCCGCATCCTGGGTTCAAGCGATTCTTGTGCCTCAGCTTCCCAAGTAGCTGGGACTACAGGCGTGCACCACCACACCCGGCTAATATTTGTATTTTTAGGAGAGATGGGGTTTCACCATGTTGGCCAGGCTGGTCTCGAATTCCTGACCTCAAGTGATCGATGTGCCTCTGCTTCCCAAGGTGCTGGGATTATAGGTGTGAGCCACTGCCCCCAGCCCACACATATATTTTAAAGTGATTTAGATTATTTTTGATTGTATCTGTTGGTGAACCATGAAATCTTGGTAGCTGATATACAGAACTTAAATATCATTGTGAACCTTTATTAAAGTAGTATTTTAAATAGCTGCAGATAATATTTTTACACTGTCTCCCTTCTAGTTCTACCAGTGATAAAATGGAAAGGGTTTGTTTCACAGAAAGCTAAACTGAAATACTGAACATCCAATGCCTGGCACACAGTAGGCAATGAGTTAATTTGTACATATTGTATGAATAAGTTGTATGGATTGTGCGAATCAATTGTAGAAATTGTATAGCAAAGTGATTTGGCAAAGTCGCTTTTTAAAGAGTTTAATACAGTATCTGATACATGAAAGATGCTCAGTTAGTGATAGTGTTAAATAATAATGTATAGGCCAGTGATTGTTTATCATACCCCAGTTTAGCACATTTTGTTCAGTTTCTCAGATACACCTATGTTATAGAGTGGTTAATAAACCAGCATCTGTAGTTAGATTACCTAATATTTATTGAAGCCTGATTAGCCATATGTCCAAGCCATGCAACCCTTGGGCAAGTTATTCAACCTCTCTTCCTCAATTTTCCAGTCTTTAAAATGAAGGTATAATAGTACACACCTCATAGGATTGTTGCCAAACATAAATACATTAGTTGCATGTAAAGTGTAATAGTCGTGTAAAGTTTAGTATATGTAAAGTGTAGTAGTGCTTGGCACACATTTGAAAACCTTTCTTCCAAATTTCAAGCAGATTTAGTCAATCAGTCAGATTCCCCCATATATAAATTAATTAATAAAGTTTTTTTTTTAAAGAGATGGAGTCTTACTCTGTCACCCAGGCTGGAGGGTAGTGGTGTGGTTTTGGCTCACTACAACCTCCACCTCCCAGGTTCAAGTGATTTTCCTGCCTCAACTTTCCGAGTAGCTGGGGTTATAGGCGCATACCACCATGCCTGGCTAATTTTTGTATTTTTAGTGGAGACGATGTTTCACCACGTTGGCCAGACTGGTCTCAAAGTCCTGACCTCAGGTGATCTGCCCACCTTGGCCTCCCAAAGTGCTGGGATTACAGGCATGAGCCACTGCGCTCAGCCAATTAAATTTAAGGTTCTTCTGTTACAGGTAGGATTTGTCTAATTTATCTCATACCTTGTAGTGTAAATAGTGAAAGGGAAAATTTCCCATTAAATTGAGCATGTGTATTTTATAGGGCCTTGTATAGTCATAAATAGAAAAAGTAGTTAAATATCAATGCACAAACATATTTAAGAAGTTATAGTTCTGGTCTGATAATCTCCCTGGGGTAATCTCAAGGTTGGTACATTGAGGTGTTTTTCCCCCTGTCCCCAAACATCTGCCATATATTTTGTGACTTCAATATATAGCATACACATTATTCTGTTGTGATTTTTTTTTTTTTTTGCTGGGAGGACAGGGTCTTGTTCCTGTGCCTAGGCTGGAGTGTAGTGGAGTCTAGTGGTTATAGCTCACTGTAACCTTTAACTCCTGGTCTCAAGGGACCTTCCTACCTCAACCCCCTGTTCCACATAGCTAGGACTGCAGGTGTACACCACCATGCCCAGCTGATTTACATTTTTTTTTTTTATTTTGTAGAGATGGGGTGTTTGTTGCCCAGGCTGATCTCAGACTCCTTGCCTCAAGTGATCCTCCTGCGTTGGTCTCCCAAAGCACTAGGATTACAGGCGTGAGCCACTGAACTTGGCCGTGTTCTTAATATTAATACTTCTACTTAATATAAATAGTTACTTGACAAAAAAGAAAATATTTTGAGAAAAGGAAATGTGTTGGGAATTAATAATCTATAACTTCACTTATCCTTGTGATTGTTAATGTGCCTATTCATATAGTTTTATATTATTTGTGTAAATTAAAAAATTTAGATGGAACAATTTTAGCACCTGATTTTTATTAAATTTGCATTCTTTCCAACTTTATGTAGAAGTTCCAAATGAGTTTATAAAAGTTATTATGAAATTACTCAGTCTTTTTGTTGTCAAGTTTTCTAATGTATGCTTCTTTTTTTTTCCCCCTCAGAGGAAATAAAAGCAGAAACTGAAAAACAGAGGTTTGTGGGATTTCTTTTCTTTAGTAAAAATAATTTTCAAACTTGTCAGTCTTGGTCAAAACAATACAGTCATCTGTATTTTAGTGTGGCAAATTTTCTGCATGTGAGTTTATAGTAAAATCAACTTTAAAAATAGGTTTTAAGAAATGCAGTTACATAAAAACAAACAAAATATATGATTATATTTCTTAAAACCTATTTTTATATATATTTATAAAAATGTATGCACGTGTTTTTTTGGAGACAGGGTCTCGCTCTGTTGCCCAGGCTGGAGTGCAGTGGTGTGATCACAGCTCGCTGCAACTTCCACTTCCCAGGCTCAAGTGATCCTCCCACCTCAGCCTGCCGAGTACCTGGGACTACAGGCGAGCACCACCATGCCTGTGTTAATTTTTTGTAGAGATGAGATTTTGCCATATTGCCCAGGCTGGTCTCGAACTTTTGGACTCAAGTGACCCACTCGCCTCGGCTTCCCAAAGTGTTGGGATTACACGCATGAGCCACCAGGCTCTGCTCTAAGCATACTTAAAAATACAAAAAGATTCTCATGTAAATAAGTATCTAAAGATACTTCTAAAATACCATAAGATAGCCTTCAGAGTCTTTTCGTAGACTTTGATTCATATTTGAAAAAATTCTTAGGTTTTTTGGTAGTGTTGACCTTTTTAGGGCAATATCGAATAACTAAAAAGCTCACTTTTTGACTTAAGGACAAATAGAAAGGCCGTTGCTTTTTAAGGTATTATAATGCCAAATTTGTTAAGTGACAATAAAATATTTCTGTAATAGAAGCACCTTGAATTTCACAGTTTTTGTAGACCAGTTTTGCAGACAAGATTTCAGTGTCTTGTGTTCAGTCACAGCTCTGGACACTAGCTTTTGACCATGTGGCAAACCACTTCACTTCTCTGGGCTTGAGTTTCCTCTTGAAATATGCGAAGATAGACAACTGGTTTAGCAAGATTCCTTTTAGAACTGAAATTCTGTGTTTCTACATGGGTTTATCATCAATATTATAAATGTGATATGCTATAATCAGACTTTTCTTTTTCATTTAGTCCTCCTCATGGAGAAGCAAAAGCTGGATCAAGCACCCTTCCACCAGTGAAATCAAAGACAAATTTTATTGAAGCAGACAAGTACTTCTTGCCTTTTGAGTTGGCATGCCAGTCCAAATGTCCCCGCATAGTTAGTACATCTCTAGATTGCTTACAGGTATGTGTAAAATGGCACTTTCTAAAAACTGTCTACTTTGAATGTGTTTCTAAAACATTATTCACGTTGATGATTCAGACATTTCCATGAAAGCTTTTAATACTCTTTTTTGTGATAAAAAATCCAAATGATTTTTTATATTTAAGACATAATAATAGTTGCAAAAAGACGTTTCTAGTTTAATGATAACAATCGTTAACTTAGTGGGATATAAAATCTTTAGTAAGATTATCAGTAATGGAAAGTGTTGATTTGGTCTCTTCTCATCAGTGAAATGCAAGATCCGTAATATTTTTAACCTGCTGCCGACTTTACATACATCACCATTTGCAAATAATTTTTCTAAGTGCTGTTTTTTTGTTTGTTTGTTTGTTTACTTTTTTGACATGGAGGCTTGCTCTGTCACCTGGGCTGGAGTGCAGTGGCGTAATCTTGGCTCACTGTGACTTCTGCCCCCGTGTTCAAGCAATTCTCCTGCCCTAGACTTCCAAGTAGCTGGGAATACAGGCGTGTGTAACCACGCCAAGCTAATTTTTTGTTTGTTTGTTTTGTTTTGTTTTGTTTTTTGAAGAGACAGTTTCACCATGTTGGCCAGACTGGTCTTGAACTCCTGACCTTAAGTGATCCACCTGCCTTGGCCTCCCAAAGTGCTGGGATTACAGGTGTGAGCCACTGTGCCTGGCAGTGTGTCTGCTGTTTTATATGAAGCAATAGGTTAATATTGGCAGCTTAATATAATTTAATATTTAACTGCTATACTTTAGCTCTGGCAGTCATTTATGTCAGAAAAATTTCTGAACTCTGTTACCTTGTTTGACACATAGACAGAGGATCCTCATAGATATTATATTTGTAAGACAAGTTTCTAAGTAGAGGAATACTTCCCTTTTCAGGTGTTCTCACTATTTGGGCATTATATGTATTCAACTATAATTAAGTGGCTAGGAAAAGACCATATGATTTGTCCTTAAGGCTAGGTTAAAGTTAAGTTCATCTGATTTGTGATCTTGTTTTTACTGGAAAATTAGAACGATAATATCTGAAGCCTTCCTTCCAGGGTATACTGATAATGATGAATGAACAAATCTATGATTTATTTCAGTTAGTATATGGAAACTGGGTTTTATATATATTGATGAATCATTTGGAAAGAGATTGGGGGTCATTTAAAAGCATGAAGATAATTTTCACAAAAGCAGTATCAGTAAAACCTTGTTTATATGGAAAGCAATAAGCAATTTTTTTTTTTTTTTTTTTGAGACAGGGTCTCACTATCACCTAGGTTGGAGTGCAGTGGCACAATCTCGGCTTACTGCAACCTCCACCTCCCAAGGCTCAAGCAGTCCTCTCATCTCAGCCTCCTGAGTAGCTGGGACTATAGGCATGTACCACCACACCCAGCTAATTTTTTATTTTTTGTAGAGATGTGTTTTCCCCATGTTGCTCAGGCTGGCCTCGAACTCCTAAGCTCAAGCAGTCCGCCCAATGTGGACTGGCAGTGTGGGAGGCAAGCAGGCTTCCCATTGTGCTGGGATTACAGGCATGAGCCACTGCACCCAGCCACAGTAAGCAATTCTAACTCATCAGAGACAGGTTCTCAAGGCGTGGCTTTCTCGAAATATTACCTGATGGTTTATTGTGGTTCTGTTTTTGTGGTTATTACAAGTATAAATACATATTTATATGAATAAAGTTTCTACAGAAAAAGTTGGTATAGCTTTGGCTTTGATAATACCTATGTATTTTTATGTAAAAATTTTTATATATATTCAATTGTATACTGTAATTTTAATGTATATTGCATTAGTATATATAATATTTGTTACTTAGGATCTTTGTTTTCTGTCTCCGTTTTAGAAACTTATTGCTTATGGGCACTTGACTGGCAATGCTCCAGATAGTACAACACCAGGCAAAAAATTAATTGATAGAATTATTGAAACAATATGTGGCTGCTTTCAGGGCCCTCAGACAGATGAAGGAGTTCAGCTGCAGATAATAAAGGTAATTATTATATAAAGTAAAATTGTTATTAATAATCTGTATCTTCAAAATTCAGATGCCTTTCACCTTAAAATATTAGGAAAGATCATTTTATGTGCATTCCAGCTATAATACAGGTTATTTGAGGCCGTGCGCAGTGGCTCATGCCTATAATCCCAGCACTTTGGGAGGCCAAGTTGGGCGGATCACTTGAGGTCAGGAGTTTGAGAGCAGTCTGGCCAACATGGTGAAATCCCCGTGTCTACTAAAAATACCAAGAAAATTAGCTGGGCATAGTGGTGGGCACCTGTAGTCCCAGCTACTCAGGAGGCTGAGGCAAGAGAATCGTTTGAACCTGGGAGGTGGAGGTTGCAGTGAGCTGAGATCATGCCACTGTACTCCAACCTGGGCAACAGAGTGAAACTCAGTCTCAAGAAAAAAAAAAAGAGGTTATTTGGATGCTTTCTAGACTCCATATTAGGAGATTTTAATGTTGTATGCCAAGAGTTTGTTAGAGGAAAACTATGTTCTCATATCTCTTCTTTTGAAGATCTCAGTTTAGGCTTAGCCCCCAGAGTCTTCCAGAGCTTTTCTGTTTCTGTCATGTTTTTCATGTATATTCCATCCATCAAACTTCAGGGTAGTTCTTAAAGCTGTGACCCTTCTAGTTTCTTCTGTACTATTTGACCCTTCATAGGGTGTCCTCTCAACTCATGAATCACTAGATGGACACTACTTGTCTGCCAACTCTCCTGATATCCTTGCATGCATCCGTCTATTGAACTTACTCGGCAAAACCCTGTTCTGAGTTTGTGCTGTAGTGTACCTGTTTGATTGAATTCCTTTGGGGAAAAATTAGTAATGTTTTCATTCTGTTACAGATACTGAGTTCTTAATGTTATTGCTAATGGTAATGGTGTGTTTTTATGGCAGTAAAATTTTCATGTGCTATATATAGTACAGTACTTTTGAAATTGTTTATATATATATATATATATATGAAGGGTTCTTTCATGTGTGAATACAGCCCTTTTGGAGCCTTTCAGTTTTATAGTGGTGTTTCTTCAGAAGCCATATAATGTTTTTATTCTAAAAAAAAATACTGGGCATGGTAGCTCATGCCTGTAATCCCAGCACTTTGGGAGACCGAGGCAAGAAGGTCGCCTGATCCCAGAAGTTCAAGACCAGCCTGGGCAACACAGCAAGACCCTGTCTCTACAAAAAATAATTTAAAAATTAGCCACATGTGGTGATGTGTGCCTGTGGTCCCAGCTACTCAGGAGGCTGAAGTGGGAGGATCCCTTGAGCCCAGGAATTGAGGCTTCAGTGAGCCGTGTTCACTGCACTGCACTTCAGGCTTGGCAACAGAGTGAGATCCTGTCTCAAAAAAGAAAAAAAAACAACAAAACGGGTTGATCATTTTGACCTATCATGTATAGTTTCATATCATTTATGGTTTAAGATAATGCCCATTAATGCTAATTCTGCATAGCATTGTACAACATAAAGAAGACAAAAGAGTCTTTGCTCTTGAGAAATTGGAAGTAACTCAATATGTGAAAATTCACATAGGCGAAATTTGTTCATTTTATTGAAGTATTTGCCTTAGGAATTTGCTTTTTAATTTGGGACAGTCATACTGTGTTGCCCAGGCTAAGTGCTGTGGCATGATCACAGCTCACTGTAGCCTTGACCTCCCTGGCTCAAATGATCCTCCCATGTCAGCCTTCCAAGTAGGTGGGGCCACAGGTATATGCCACTTATGCCCAGCTACTTTAGGATTATTTTACATGCTTTATTCTAAAACATTTATAAACCTCTTCAACAATAACACCACCACCACAATTACTGAGTTCAGTCTGTTAAAAAAGATCTCAGAAAAATGTAGAGGCAAATAAGACACAATGTGTATCTTCCCAAGTTGGTGGTCTAGTTCAACAGATATCTCATGTGACATATCTGTGCTCTACTGTAACAGCTTTCATGCTGTGCATTTTAGTAAATTAAATAGTATTTTCATTAAAATGAAACCTTGGTTGAAACAAATCAGTTAAATGGTTTTCAGATTATGTGGAAACTACTGCCACAGTGAGGAAAACATCAAATATTTTAACAGTTGATGATATATTCAAGGCCAGTAGAAATTCTGTGTATACTACCTGCAAGTGGTAATTGTTTCTGAAAGTTTTCATTGTAATATGAAAATGCTTAATTTTTGTGCTGAAACTCTAGATGCAGAAAACCACTTTAAGGCTGGGTGTGGTGGCTCATGCCTGTAACCCCAGTACTTTGGGAGGCTGAGGTGGGAGGCTTGCATGAAGCCAGGAGTTCGAGACCAGTCTGGGCAACAAAGAGAGACTACATCTCTACAGAAAAATAAAACAAAATTAGCCAGGTGTGGTGGTGCTTACCTGTAATCCTACAGCTGGCTGTGGTGGTACTCACCTGTAGCAGCTACTCAGGAGGCTGCTGTGAGAGGATCACTTAAGCCCAGGAGTTCAAGGCTGCAGTGAGCTGGCTGCAGTGAGCTATGATCACACTACTGCACTCCAGCCTGGGTGACAGAGCGAGAAAGACTGTCTCCAAAAAAAAGAAAAAGAAAATCTCTTTAACTTTGTCCTTTTTTTTTTTTTTTTCTTCTTAAAGGCTTTACTTACTGCAGTAACATCACAACACATAGAAATTCATGAAGGGACTGTACTGCAAGCTGTGAGAACATGTTACAATATCTACTTAGCAAGCAAAAATCTCATCAATCAGACAACAGCCAAAGCTACTCTCACTCAGATGCTAAATGTTATCTTTGCACGCATGGAAAACCAAGCAGTAAGTATTTTAAAAAGGGAGAGATTGTATAGAACACAACAGACATTAAATATAGAAAGGAGTTTACAGTAATTAGAGTGAAATCTTTGTACCTGTAGAAAAGAATGTCTTTTATTTACAGTTCCACTTACTGGAGATTTGTGGTATTGTGTTTTATTTTGTTTTAAGGTTTACTGATTTAACTATGGACAACGTATTTTTAGTTGTTCACAAATAGAATGTGAAATATACTGATTGCCATCTTCCTTGTGGAAGTAATTATGAATTACTACTTCTATTGCATTCAAGCTTAGTAGAGTGTAATGTAGATATAAAATAATTTAATCTAATCTGAAATAAAATTATTAATTAAGCCTTAAAAAAGTACATTTCTGTACTTTTGAAATGAAATATTCTGTACTTTTGAAATGAAATACATGTTTCCCCCCATATGATAAAGGGGCATGATATTCCTTATACTTTAAACTGCTTCAGGTTGATTGTTAAGAGGTCAGCAACTAGAGAATTGCTTTTAATTGCCTAGGTCTTCACTATTAAAAATTCACACCAAGCTTCTTATTTTGAACTCTTTTTAAACATAGAGAAAAATTGCAAAAGTTTTGCAGAGAAATCCCTTTTACCCTTCACCCTGCTTCGCTTAATGCAGTTAACTTACATACCTACATAGTACAATTATCAAAAGCAGAATTAACACTGGTACAATACTGTTAACTAAACTACAGACCCTGCTTGAATTTCACCAATTTTCCCACTAATGTTTTAAGATTTGACCCAGGATCCCACATTGCGTTTAGTATGCATTTAGTTCTATGTCTTAGTCTTCTCCACTATGTGACAGTTCCTCAACTTTTCGTTATCTTTTTCATGATCTTGCCATTTTTAAAAGGATACTAATAATTTATTTTGTTGAATTTTCCTCAGTTTACTTTCTCTGATGTTTTCTCATGATTAGAATGAGGTTGTGCAGTTTTTTGCGAGAATATCTGTTGTGTCCTTTTCAGTGCGTTTTGTCAGGAGTTCATGGTGTTGGTATATCTTAATGTTGGTTATGTTAACCTTGATCACTTGCTTAAGGTAGTTATCTGTCAGGTTCCTCCACTATGAAGTTAGTAGTTTTTCTTTTGCAATTAATAAATGTCTTTGGGGAGATATTTTAAGACTGTGCAAATACTCTGTTTCTCCTCAGATCCTCCCCCCACTTCCCTCAGTTTTGATATCTATCAGTAGGTCTTGTTGGCAACAGTTATTTATTGTGGCATTTCCCTAATGATTTTCCTGTTTCTCTCTTTACTTCTGTATTTATTAACTGAATTTCTTCTCCCTTAATTATTTATTCAATTATTTATATCAGTCTGTAGTCACAGATATTTATTTTATGGTTGTAATGTGTGCTACCGTTACTTATTTTGTTGCCCAAATTATTACAGTTTTGGCCCTGTGTCCTTGTGACTAGCTCCCATCCTTTTTTGAGTACTTCCATAATTTCTGGATTCTCAAGATGTTCCAGGCTCATTTTGAATTTTCCCAGCTTCAACCTTGGAATCAACCACTTCAATAAGGAGCAGCTCTAGCTCTTTTTTTTGATTGGAGAATGGTGTTTAGAAACCAAAATCTGAGTGCTAGATGTATTCATTGTCACTCTGTGTTATTGCTTCTAGGCCTCTCAGCAGATAGAGTTAGAAAATGTGTATTTATGTACTATCCCTTCTGTCCCACTCAATTCCCACACCTGTATGTGAGTTTCCATATGTTGGTAATAAAACCATGTGTTCATAGTGATATTTCTGATTCCAGTGCAACAATACGGGGTTCATTTCAGTCTTCTCCCTTTATTTGTAAACTTCTTTCTCTAAACAATAAGAAATATGGTTTTTATATTCTAAATACATTGATTATTCAATCCTTTATACCTATTAGTTTTAGAATTGCTGATCATTACCAGTGTTAGAAGCAAATTTACTAAGTAGGTTATAGCATTTCAGGTTTTTTTGTCTTTAGCCTTATCCATTCAAAATATTATTTTCTAGTTACTTAGATTAGTTTCCTTTCTTCCTCACACTCTGCAATAGGGTAATACTATTCCTTTGTGATAATAGTTGGACTCATTTGTTACTCTCTGCTTTTCATTTTTGGTATTTGTCACATTCTGGTTAGTTTTAATTACAGTCATCTCTCAGTATTATTCATGGGAAATTGGTTCCAGGGCCCTCCCATGGATACCAAAATCCATGGATACTCAATTCTGTTTTATAAAATGGTGTAATACTTGCATATAATCTACACACATCCTCTGTATACTTTAAATCATCTCTAGATTACTTACAATACCTAATACTTTGTAAAGAGTTGTTATACTGTATTGTTTAGGGAATAATGACCAAAAAAACAAGTTGTCTGTACATGTTTGTTCAGTACAGACACAGCCATTCTTTCCCTCCGCCATCAGTATTTTCAATTCTTGGTTGGTTGAATCCACAGCTGTAGAACCCATGGATACAGAGGGCGAACTGTATTTACTTATTTTTTAGGTATGTAAAACATTACTGCAATTTAAGAGTCAGAGCTGTACAAAAGGTCTACTCAGAAAAGTACTAATTCCTCCTAATTCCTACCACTGCATTCCTCTTCTTCCCTTCTTTCCACCCCTTGAGTGTAAGACAGAAGCCACATGTCTACCTTATAATCAGAAGTGGTCACACAGGTACATTGTGGAAAGGGACTACACAAGGGAGTGAAATTGAGAGGTGGACCTCATCGGTGACCATCTTGAAAACTAGCTATCTCACATGCTATACATTCTCTTTTGTATTTTGCTATCATTGAACAGTATGTCCTAGAAAGCATTTTATATCAGTCCTTAAAGACCTTCCTCACTCTTTTTTATAGATGTATAGTACTTTAGCATATAGTATAGTCTTTTATATATAGTCACTCTCCTCTGTAGTGGCATTAATTTATTTCTAATATTTTGCAGCCACAAACAGTGGTTTTGTTGCTTTTTTTGGAGGACGTAAATAAAATATTTTTGTCACTTTTTAATAACAAAGTTTTATTGGTTTGATTTGATTAACAGACTTTTATTAAGTTCCTTATATGTTCCTGGCACTGTGCTAGGTCTCACTTATACAGTGACGAGCAAAACTGACTTGACTATTACCTTTGAAGATCTTACGAATATTTGAGGCAAAGAGTTTCCCTTAAACAACTATAGAACTGAATTATGGTAAAGGCTATGAACATGTATTGTGTTACAAAGGGTATTTAGTTCTGTGCTGTGGATAATTATAGAAAAGGTGGAAAAGAGGGAGAGAAAGTAAGGGAAAATGGGATACAGATGACTTAACTTCCACATTTGCTAAAATCTTCTAAGCTAGACGTTGAATTCTTTGATATTAACTACTGGTAACCTTAATTTTTCCCTTCCCCCACAAAATAAAACTCCCCACAAAACAAATCTTGTCAGACTTTATTATTAAAATCTTTTAATTCAAGCTTACTTTATAAATTCATATAATTCTGGCATTTCCACCTAACCTGGAATATTACTGGAGAATGTGAATTGTTCATATTTGGTACTGTATAAGATTTATCTTGGTGGAAATGAATTCTGTGAGACTCATTCTTATCTGGTCTTAAGGACCAAAAGAGATGTGTGAAAAGCAATAAAGTGCTAAAAAATGAAATCTTGTGATCCCAACTGTTAATGTTTTTAACATTTTATGAGCCAGTTTTACAGATAGTATTATATACATAATAATGGCAGTTTTTCTAAAATAAAATTCAGACATTTGTAGATACAGTGTTTTTCATAATTATTAGATGACTGGGTAGAGTGATTTAAGCCTTCATTGTAATTCTATTAAATGTAATTTTAATATTTTTTTATTAAAAGATATTTGACAAGGTGACATAAGAACATGCTCCAGAAGGATAAACACTGACAAGTTCCCTCCCACTCTGGTTTCCCGTTTTATTATTTCCTAATCTCGACCCTCTATAGGTAACCGTTACTACCAGCTTCTTATATATTTTTATAGACTTTCATTCTGTATGTATAAGCAAAAGTGAATATGTGTGTGTTTCACACAAATATGAAATGCAGTGAAAATGCTTTATAGTGAAAGTCTTTCATCTCTGTTCTTATGTGCTGATTTCTAGCCACCTAAGAAGTAAACATTGTTCATTGTTTTTAGTATAGTTTATCTTCTCCATTTCTGATAAACTTTAATTTCCAAGCATAGAGAGAATGGCACTTTATAGAAAGGATTGTTGGAGGTAACATTATCCTTCCAAATTTTAAACAGCTTATTTTACTAATACTGGAAATTTTATTTATTTCCAGTTACAGGAAGCAAAACAAATGGAAAAAGAAAGGCATCGGCAGCAGCAGCATCTGTTACAGTCTCCAGTAAGCCATCATGAGCCTGAATCACCTCAACTTAGATATTTGCCACCTCAGACTGTTGATCACATATCCCAAGAACACGAAAGGGACCTTGACCTCCATACAAATGATGTAGATAAAAGTCTTCAGGATGACACAGAACCTGAAAATGGATCTGATATTTCCAGTGCAGAAAATGAACAGACTGAAGCTGATCAGGCAACTGCAGCTGAAAGTAATCTTCTTGAAAAGGGGGTTTGGGGTGTATGTTAAGGGAAATGTGTAGGAATGAGAGTTTTGATGAAGAAATGTTGAAAGGATAATATGATTTAATGTCTGTCAGACACATTGTGGTAATTGTGGACTTCCCTCATTGTAGGTGGTAAAGTTAATTTGACTCTACCCTACAAGGTATCTATGAATGATACTTTGCATTTATTAGCATCTCATGAGCAGTATGATTTATAGATTTCCTTTGGAGCTCAGATATATTTCTAAAGAGGGTCATAAATGTCCATTGAATGTTATATAGGAATTTCAGTTTTCTTACGATTGGTTTCATAGCAAACAAGTGACCTAGTAAAGTTTTCTGGAATATGACTGAAAATTTTAAAAAATCATTACCAGTTTTAAAAATATGATTATGGTCATAAAAAGTACTGAAATTAAATATAAAAAAGTTTTTGAGTAACCAACTGATAGACAAAAATTTTCGTTTTTAAAATCATGATGCATAGTAATCACTAAAATTGAGATGTTCTCTGATTTTTTAAGTGTATATTTATAAGAAAATGCTTATAAGATTATAAAAATTATATTTAGCTTACAAATTTGTTTCTCTGTAAAAATAATCCCATGAAGTTATTGTTTTCCTAAATGTTATTTTCAGCTTCAGCTGTTGTGTGAAACTACCAGAGAATTTGTGTTGTTCCCTTTGCCCTTCCTTAGCTTGATGTCATTTTTAAATGATGAGAATTCTGTTGCCTCTCCAGTGTGATTGTCTAGAACTAGCATGTTAGGAGTCAGTTACAGTTTATCTGAAGTCTGTGTTTTTACTTTGAGGAAGGACTTCTATAATATGTTTTCAGCTCTTCTTTTCTGTTTTTTTAAACCATGCCTTTTCCAAAACTTACTAGTGGCATGAATATGTGCCTTTTTACATTTTACCCCCAGTTTTCTGAGAAGCATGCATTTAAAAATAGTACTTCACTATTTGTTTTAAAAAGGATGACTTTGATAAGCTAAGCATTCACAGTGCTGAATCTAATAGTGAATCCATACCGCTTAAATGATTTACATTTGTCTAGCCTACCCTTGCCAAAATTTCCCCTGCTTTCACAGTGAGCTTATAAATGGGCAGATTCAAAGGGCTAATCTCTAATAAAGCTGGGACTTTATTATTTTGTTTATTTGTGTATTTAGCAAACCTTCATTGAGCATACTGTGTCTTAGGCACCATGCCAGGACTTGAGGTTAAAAAGATGATGGAGATACAGCCACTGCTTTTAGTGTGATCTTAGCATACCTGGAAGTCGAGCATAAATGAGGTATAATATATGATAGGTGTCCTAAAAATGCCATGCACAAAGTAATTCTGCTGAGAAGAGTTAGGAAATTTCTTTGTAGGAAAGTTAATGATATTTTAGTTGAATCTTGATAGATGGGGGTAGGAAATTTTCCATCCAAGGAAACAACATGGACTAAGACCCAAGGAATGGGAGCATCTGCTGTGTATGAGGTACTGCTGTAGATGCCTTGTAGAATACAGAGTTGGAAAGACATAGTTTCCTGTGGGATTGTCATGATTATTTTGGCTCTAAAGATGTTTTTTCCCCAATAACTGATATAAATGAAAATTCTGCTTGACAGCCATTGGTTCAGAGTGCGTTTTTGGAGCACATCTCTGTCACTTACCAGCTGCATGACTTTGGACATAGTAGTTAACTTCTAAGCACTTCCTACATGTAACAAGTATTAGTCACTATTATTCTGTTCTATTTCTTTCAGATACTTATGTGAAAACTGACTCTTCACTAGTCATTTTGTACATTTTTAGATAGTGGTTATGTATATTTAGTTACTTTGAAACTTGAGTTTTCAGACTTGAGGTAATTTTAGCCAACTAGAGCGTGGAAATAAAACAAGAATGGCAGAAGAATTGTCTTTCAAGACATTTATGTTTTTATTCACAGAAGTCTCCAAATGCTATTTTTATTTGGATATTTTATAAAATAAGGTTGCTCATTTACATGCATATTTATCTGGTTTTCTCTTTTCCTTTCAGTATTTTTAGGATACTACGGACAGTAAATTAGCAAAAGTGAAATTATAGGGAGGACAGGCACCTAGAAGCCACTATTATAAGTAGTGGTCCTTTTTTTCCCCTTTTTTCCTTTTTTTTTTTTTTCGGATACAGGGTCTTGCTCTGTCACCCAAACTGAAATGCAGTGACACAATCATGGGTCATTGCATGCTTCCCGGGCGCAAGCGATCCTCCTGTCTCAGCCTTCCAAGTAGCTAAGACTATAGGCAGATGTCACCATACGCAGCTAATATTTAATTTTTTTTGTAGCAACTGGGTGTCAATGTGTTGCCCAGGCTAGTCTTGAACTCCTGGGCTCAAGTGATCCACCCAGCCTCCCAAAGTGCTGGGATTACAGGTGTGACCCCTGTGCTCAGCTGTAGTGGTCCTTTATGGTAGTGGGAAGGTTCAAGAAGTTGAAACTGCAGCACCACCAGCTAATATGCTGTCTGATGCCCTTTGGTGTAAGACGGTAGCTCAAGACAGCGTTTTGAATCCCAAAGCATTCTAAAGTGATAGTTGAGCTGCTTTGACATATTTTCAACATTTTAAAAAGCCCAGTGGAATTACTGTTTTTCTCTGCAATAGACTGTGCAAGCTATCCAGAACATCAGATTTCATCAGTTTCTCTTACGCTGTTCAGAAGTTCGATTGGCAGTTATCTGTTGGTGTTTTGTTTTTGTTTGTTTGTTTGTTTTTACATTAAATTGGACAATGAATTCTTTTTTAGCTTCTTAAATTTAGTTTTACATTAGATATGTAGATTCTGTTGGTGAAAAAATAGGAAGGGCCAGAAAGTATTGGGGAAGGCCCTGATGCTTCTTCAGGGACCTCACCATAGAGTACAATGTTGCTATTACTATTGATGAGCCTAAGTAATCAAAACAAGCTTTAATTACCCTTTTTTTTTTTTTTTTTTTGAGACAGAGTTTTGCTCTGTCTCCCAGGTTGGAGTACAGTGGTGCAATCTCAGCTCATTCCAGCCTCTACCTCCTGAGTTCAAGCAGTTCTCCTGCCTCAGCCTCCTGAGTAGCTGGGATTACAGGCGTGTGCCACCACACCCAGCTAATTTTTGTATTTTTAGTAGAGATGGGGTTTCACCATGTTGGCCAGGCTGGTCTCCAACTCCCCACCTCAGGTGATCCACCCACCTTGGCCTCCCAAATTGCTGAAATTACAGGCATGAGCCACTATACCCAGCCTAATTACATTCAGTATATTTGATAAGGGATAGTATAATGTGTGTACTAAGTATAAGTAAGCATCTGTAGGACATGTTAGAAATGTTTCGTTTGAAATGCTTTTTAAAGTTTTGGTTCTTAAAGGACTAATTTAGAAAATTCAGTTAAGTGTAATAATGTAATAGCTTGTCAAATGAATCATTATTGAAATTGACTTGAATTTGGAAAATATTTAAATTTTGGTATAAATTTTGAAGGTTTAACATATAATTGCTTCTAATTTCATGTCATTTATTTGATGTTTTTTCTTTTATTCCTCATCGTAAATGTTTAGTAAAAAGCTTCCAAAAAGTTAAAATAATATTCTGTTGAATTTTTCTTTTAAAGCATTATCTAAAAATGACATGTTATATGATGGAGAAAACCATGACTGTGAGGAAAAGCCACAAGACATTGTACAGAACATTGTAGAAGAAATGGTGAACATTGTTGCTGGAGGTAGTATACTTCATTCAAAATTATTTTATTCTGTCTATGGGATTTCATCTGACTGTGGAGACTTTGTAATGTGTAGAATATAAAGGGCAAAATTAAAACGTTTGGAGCCAACCAATGGAAAGTTATAAATTCCACATTTAGGATTTTGGCCTTGATTCTAGAACAAATGGGTTAATATGGAAGATTTTAGCACTGAGAAATGAAATGACCAGAACTATCCTTTAAGAAACTATGTCTGGAAATAGGAATTCCCAGTAGGAGACCAGCACAGTAATCAAAGCCTGGATAGGACAGAAACTGTGGAAATGGAGACAAAAATATGGATAAGTGGTATAATGGATATTGAATCAAGAAGACTTTGTAACTGATTAAGTAGGTAAAGAAGAGAAAATAAAATGTGTCAGAGGCCCTCAGGATTACCCCAGGGTTTGGTGATTTCACTGGAAGCTGTCACAGGACCCAGCATATAGTTATACTCACTGCATGATTTATTAGTGAAAAAGTACAAAACAGAATCATCAATAGGAAGAGGTAAATGGGATGAAGCCTGGAGAGAATCAGGTACCTACTCCAAATATCTTCTGTCAGTGAAGCCATGCAGGATGCTCTTAATTCAAATTGTGAAGTGTTGTCTACCAGGGAAGCTCATTAGAAACTCAGGGCCCAAGGTTTTTATTGGGGGCTGTTATGTAGGCACCTAGCATGTACCAAAATTCCAGGCTACCAGAAGGAAGGTTAGTGTTCAGCATAAATTACACTCTTTGTACAGTTTAGACATAGCCACTTTTATCAGTTCTGGGAATAGTGGGATCCCTCCCAAAATATAAGTTTCCAGGTGCCAGCCAAAGTCCAGTCTTGCAAGTAGGCCTTTCTAAGGATAGGCAGTCTCTGGCCTGCTATGTTACCTCTTTTCTGCACAGGTAGTGTTTCAGTTTTTGAGCCTAAATGGATAGGTGGATGGTGATACTATTGGTAGAATTGAATCATCTTGGAAGATAAGTCACGTGGGAAAAAAGGCACTTATTTACTTTTGGTATACTGAATTTGACCTTCAGGTTGGCCATCCGTGTGGAAATGATTATGAAATACATAATGGAAAATAAAACTCTGGCTCAAGAGTTGTCAAGGCAGGTACTATAGATGGGAGTCATTCTGTTAAAATTAATAGTGAAGCCATGAGACTACCAAGTGGGAAATGGTAGAGATTAAAGAAGAGACCATGATTTGAAGCGCATGAATTTAAAATATGTATTTAAAAAATAAAAATAGAGAAGAAAAAATAGCAGTACATGCCCCCTGCATTCTTTAAACATGTATAGTTAAGGAGTTGGCACGTTATGGCCTGTGGGCCAAATTCAACCTGCTACCTATTTTTGTATGTAAAGTAATACTGTGACACAGCCATGCTTATTTGTTTTCATACTGCCTATAGAGAGGTCTTCTGTTGCACTACACAGGTAAAGTTGAATAGTTCCAGTAGAGATTGTATGACCTCTAAAGCCTAAAATGTTTGTCATCTGGCCCTTTATTAAAAAAAATTCACCAGCACCTAACAGAATGCAGAGTCTGAAGTGAAAGTTTTCATTTTTCTGCAACCTTTTACTTAGGAAAAACGTTAAACCCAGAGAAAAGTTCAAAAAAAGGTACAGGAAACACCTGTCCTTTATCTGAATTCACTGATGGTTAACGATTTTGCTATGTTTGCTTTATGTATCTTTAAATACACATATACATAATGTATGTGTCTTTGCTGAACCATTTGAAAATCGGTTGTATACATCATGACATTTCACCCCTAAATACCTCACAGCGTATATCTTCTCCAAATAAGAGCATTCTCATACATAAGCACAATTCCATTTTCATACCTAGGGAAATTAACGTGATTTCAAGAATATCTAATATACGTATATTTTTCAATGTTCCAAGTTTTCTCAAAATGTGTCCCTTATATCCTTTCTTTTCTTTTCTAAATCCAGAACTCAACCTGGGTACACTCTCATTTGCTTATCTGTCTCTTTAGTTTAGAACAAGTCCTCTTGTTTTTCTCCCCAACTTTCATGACATTTACTTTTTTGAAGAATCTTTTGCCTTGTAGAATATTTCAAATTTTGTATTTATTGGATGGTTTCTTTACCATCCTGTATGAGTAGATTGAGATTGTCATCTACATGATTAGATTAAGCATATTTGGCAAAATACTGCATAAGTGATATTAGTACTTAATATTACATCATATAAATTGGTACATAATGACAGGTTACCCCCCTGTTGGTGGTAGTGTTGGATCATTTGGTTAAGATGGTAATTATCAGCTATCTGTAAAGGAACTTTTTCATTTTGTGATTAATAGCTAATCTGAGGTGATACTTGGATACTTTGAGACCATATGAAAATTTATTCACCCAGTATTTTTTTGTTTGTTTGTTTTCCCCCCAAGATGAGGTCTTGCTCTGTCACCCAGGCTGGGGTGTAGTGTTACAGTCTTGGCTTACTACACCCTCGACCTCTTGGGCTCAAGCAGTCCTTCTGTCTTGGTCTCCTGAGTAGCTGAGTCTATAGTTACACACCACCATGCCCAGCTAGTTTTTGTATTTTTTTGTAGAGATGGGGTCCTGCTTCTGTTGTCCGGGCTGCACTTGAACTCCTGACCTCAAGTGATTCTCCCACCTCAGCCTCCCTGAGTGCTGGGATTACAGGTGTGAACCACACACCTGGCCCACTCAATGGTTTTAGCACCCATTTGATGATCCTTGCCTTACTCAGATATTGGGTTGCAATATAGCAATTTTCTAATTCTTAACATTCATTGACATTTTTCTATAGAGAACTCTCCCACCTTGCCCCACCCACCCCCCTTTAAAAAATAATACCATGGGCTTAATGAATTCTTTTATTATTTTATGTATTATAATCCTGTATCATTATTATTTTTATTTTTTGTCTGCCAGTAGGAATCCCTTCAAGCTAACACCCACGTTCTTTTGGTGTGATTCCATTAGTCTTTGAGCTTTTCCTTTATGTTTGGAACAGAAAGATGTTCCAGGTTCACCTTCAACTTCCCTTTTCCTCAGCCCTGGAATCAGCTAGTTCTCCAAAGAGTCTTTGTCCTTTTTAGTGGGCAGTTGTTCTTAGAAACCAAGAATTGGTTACAAGATGCTCTTGTTGCTGGCTGCTGAGATGTCCTTACTTATAGGCCCTTCCAATGGATAGAGATAAGGAAATGTATATACAATTAGTCTTAAGTTCCTATTTGTAGTTCTACTTCACATCCATTGCCACAAGGTTTCTCCTCATCTTTCTGTACTTCCTATCTTCTGTTTCTTACAGTGAAAACCCAGATTCTCAACAGGATGCCATTACCACCAGCAAACCTATAAAGTTCAAGATTTCTCTGTAATTATATGTATCCTTAAATATATCCTATTAAAGATGAGTGAGAGTACTATTTTGAAAAAGTTACTTGTATTATTATATTGGTTCATTTTTTAAAATATGAAGAATATTTACATGATTCAAAGTCAAAATTACATAAAATGCTTACTTGGAGAACTCCTCCATCAGCTCCTTCCTTCTCTGATCCTCCTTTTATGGGTAATCACTTTCACTAGCTTTTAGTTTTTCTCTGGAGTTTAGGGGGTTGTGCATACATGTCTGCTTGTATGTAAGAGATGTAAGCAAAGGAGTATTTTTTATTTCCCTTTCTCACATTTTTTGTTAGAGTACTGCATCTATGTGTGTGTTGCTTTTTTTCACCTAACATATGTTAGAAATGGTTCTATTTCAGTTGATAGAGATTTTCTTCTTTTCTGTCACGGCTTTCTGCATGGTACTACCTTACGCAGATATATCATAGTTTATTCAGCCAGCCCCCTGTTGTACTTAGGTTGTTTCCAGTGTTTTGCTGTTAAAAATAATGCTGCAGTGAATAACTTTGTACATCTGTATTGTTTCATATTTATGGAAGTTTATCTTCAGGGCAAATTCCTAGAAATGAGATTATTGGGTCAAATGGTAAATGAATATGAATATCTGTTAGCTATTGCTAAATTCGTCTTTATAGGTGTTGTGTCATTTTGCGCTCTTACCATTAATGTATAAGAGTGCCTTTTTCTCCACAGCTGGTAGTACTAAAAAATTTTGAGTTTTTACCAACCTGATAGGTGAGAAATGTATTTCCGTTTGGTTTTAATGTGCATTTCTCTGACTATGAGTGAAATTAGACGTCTTTTCATACCTATAGGATCATTTGTATATCTTCGAGTGAGTCATTTATTCATGTCTTCTGTTCATTTTTCCATCAGATTTTTATCCTTTTCCCCTTAAGAATCTTTTATGTATTAGGATTCTGTGATATATTTTACAGATATTTTCTCTCAGTTTATTGTTTGCCCAAGTCTTTTGATCTTATTATGGTGTTTCTTGCTGTACATAATTTTTAAAATATTTTTTCACACATGCCTGCATGTATGTTATATATGTTTAAGATAAATGGGAATATACTGTACTTGCAGTTTGATAATCTGCCTTTTTCACATATTAAACTATATCCATTCACATCCATTTGTATTTCATCCTATCACTGGACCATAATTTATTTAAATAATCTGCTGTTAATACTAGGATTTAGATGATTTCCAGGTTTTTGCTTTTTATAAACATTGCTGTGATACACATTCTTACTATAGACATCTTTTTGCACTTTTGGATAAATTATAAAGAAGGAATAGCTTGATCAAGGTGTATAAATATTTAAAAATTTGTATATAGTGCTATAATGTCACTGTAATGTTGGTATTTATTGTATTGTTTTAATTTTCATTTGATTATTTGCAGGGTCAAAACATAGGCAATTATTTTTATAGGTCAAACATTGGCAATTTTGTATATTTCAACTGAACATCATTGGACTACTTATCCTTTTTTGAATTACTATTCTTGTCTTTCGCATATTTTTCCTTGTCTTTCTTTTGTTCTTATTTTCAAGAGTTCTTCATACTAAGAAATTATTCCTTGTTCAATGTATTGTAAATATTTTTTCTACTCGGTCTTTGTTTTGTTTGAACCTTTGCTTATATTATTTTCTTTTTCTTTTTTCTGTTTTTTGTTTTTGAGATGAAATCTTGCTCTGTCGTCCATGCTGGAGTGCAATGGCAAGATCTTGGCTCACTGCAACCTCTGCCTCTCAGGTTCAAGCAGTTCTCCTGCCTCAGCCTCCCGAGTAGCTGGGATTACAGGTGCACACCACCATGCCTGGCTAATTTTTGTATTTTTTTTTTAGTAGAGACGGGGTTTCACCATGTTGGCCAGGCTGGTCTTGAACTCCTGACTTTGTGATCCACCCGCCTTGGCCTCCCAGGGTGCTGGGATTACAGGCGTGAGCCACTGCACATACTTGACCACAAAAAAAAATTTTTAAGATTATCTTTTTGTTTGTGGTTTCTGTTTTTGTCTTGCTTAAAATGGATTTTACCACCCTAAGATTATAAAATACACTACGATACCTTTTTCGAATACTTTGTTTTTATTTTTTGACTTTAGCTCTTTAATTCATCTCAGATTTATTTTTCTGTATGGTGTGAAATTGTATAGCTAATTATAACCTATGGAAATAATCATTTCTCAATTAATTTGAAATGAAAATTTTATCCTAAATGGTTCTGTTTTTTGAGTTTTCTGTACGGTTGTAATGAGCCACTTGTCTGTTCCTAACCAGTGTTGAATTATGTAAAATAGTTTGGCTTTATAGTATATTTTGATTTTTATAGTGCAAGGCCTCCCTCTTCAATTTTTTTCTTTAGTTTTTAATTTTTATATTCTATGGTATCAATTTTTAAAATATCTATTAAATGTGGTTTTTTTTAGATGAACTTTAGAACCACTTTATTAAGTTCAAAAATGAAAGCTTACTTAGTAATTCAAATTGTAATGTGCTTATAAATTAACTTGGGAAGATAATATCTTCTTTGCAACAATATCGAGTCTTTTTCTCCAGAAACATGAAAAGTTCATTTAGTCAAGTCTTTCATATCATTCAGGAAAGTTTTATTGTTTTCTTCCTTTGGCTCTTGCACATTTTTTGTTAAATTATTTCTATATTTTTGGTTTAGTTTTGATAATATTTTGGTTGATTCCTTTCTTCTCTATTACCTAATTTAATTGGAATATAGAAAAATTCTTGTTTTTCCATATTTATCTCCTACTTGGTCACCTTCTGAACTCGTATTATTTCTAAAAGTTTTTCATTTGGCTATTTTTTCTAAGTGAATAATGATATTTTTGTCTTTGTCTCTTCCTTTACAGCATTTATACCTTATTTTTGTTTGTTTTTTTCTGTTACATTACATTGGCTAGAACCTCCAGAAAATGTTGAATAGTGTTAATGTTGGCAAGGATCTTCTTTTTTTTTTTTTTTAAACATTATTGCTATATTTCACCATTAAATTTGATGATTGCTTTTGTTTTTGGAGGATACTCTTTATCAAATTAAGTAAGTTTTCTTGTTTGTAGTTTATTAAAAGATACGTTTATCTTTTGTACATACATGACTGTGTGTGCATGGGTATGAATTTAACTTGTTTTTTAAATCAGGAGTAGCAGGGTTTTTTTATGCCTTTTCATCATTCTAGAAATATTTTCTTTGTTGTTGTCATTAATTATTCTTCATCCTTTCTGTTGTTTTCCACATCTCACGCTATACAGATGTTGAATATTCTAGATCATGTCCTTGATTGCTGTTGCAATCTTCTCTAATTTCCATCATTTTGTCTTAGGGTTTTACATTCAATGAGAATGTTACAAGGGTTTTTCCACTTTGCAAATATTTTTTAGTAATATCCATTCTACCGCTTTTTCCAGTGTAGTTTTTATTTCAGTAATGTTTTCATCCCTAAGAACCCCGTTTTTCTCTGAGCTGCTTTTTTTAATAGCACTTTGCTCTTGTGTATTATTGCAACATTCCTTCACTTATCACTGACTGTACTAACTGTAACTGTCCCAGCTGTGAAATCTAATTCCCCATTTGCTCAGATTGCTGTCCTTTGTCTTCACTTTTGAGCTGTAAACTTTATGTTTTTGCCTATTTGTAGAAAGAGAAGCTAGATTTGATCAGTCTACTTTTAGTAATTGTGTATATGTTTTTTCTGTTTCTTGTGAGGCCTTCCTTTCCAAAATTAATGAGGTGACTGTGGTCCAAAGGCAGACCTCATTTCTAAGCTGAGAGCAAAGAAGCAGTTACCTCCCTTGAGCAGGGTGGCTCTAGTGACCCTTGGGCTGTGTAGGCCCGTATCATTCACCATGTTGTCAACACAAACCAAAGTCAAGTGAAACTTGGGATGAATGCTATACACTTTTTATATATTCTACACTGAGGGAGATCTTCACACTTGTTGATTTGTTCTCACTCTCCCACCCTTGCCAGGGAATCTTAGGCTGGCATCATTCAGAAATGGCTTTAATTGGAAATAATTAAGTAGAAACAGAGTAGGAGCCTAGAACCTTAGTTGGTTTTCCCTCTGTGTTTATTGCAGCATTCCCAGTTAGCTGAGATACTGCTCTCCTTTCCTGATCTACTTGTTCTGTTAGGAGACCTACTAAACAATCTACTTTAATTAGCAGGCAGTGATCAAATATAGTCTAGATAATCATTGGCTGTGGTCAGCTCTATTGATAGACATTGGCATGGTTCCCCAAGCTCTTTGATTTGCGTCTTCCCTTCTACCTCATAGCACTTTGCCATTCTAGGCTTTGAAGTCTTTAGAACCCAAGTGGTAAAACAATCATATCTCTCAGGTAGGCCTATTCTTTGCATATGTTCAGTCATAAGCAATAAATTAAATAGCTTTTCTTTTGATCTCAACCTACTTTCTAGGAATTCCTCAAAGTTTATGATCCAGTGATATGCTTCTTAGTTTATCAGCGTTATTAAAAGTACATCTCTTGTTTATATGGTTTTTTTTTGTAATTTCAGTGGGATTTGTCAAAGGAGAAGGTAAATTGGTAGGCTCAATTCACTGCCTTGAAAGTAGAAGTTTGCGTCTATGTTTAAAGGATAATTAGAGGAAAAAACATGAGACAGTAGTAATATCCAACTGTATTAAGTGCTTCCTGTATATCCCAAATGATTTTATATGCTTGTATTTATTCATTTACTCTTCCCTCAAACACTGGGGTGTTTAGGTACTATTACTATCCCCTCTTTACAAATGAGAAAAGTGAAGCAATGAGTGATTATTCCTTTCAAAGAAATGACAAAGTGAAGATTTCAGCCCACAGGGGTGTGGCTTCAAAGTCTAAAAAGAAAATAAGGAAATGTTTTCAGTTTCTTTGAGAAATTTCTTGAGATGGAAAGGAGGAAAGTAATATCAAAGAATATTGAGTATTCATTTGAGAAATTTAATAAAAAGAGGGAAGAAAATGGACAAGAACTGAGGTGTAGCAAGAGGCGAAGGAAGATTTTATGTGTGTGTGAGAAAATATTTGAATGTTTATTGGATAATGGGGAAGTTCCAGTTGTGTGCACAAAATTGAAAAACCAATGTTAAAATACTTAGTGGAGGACGATACTGTTGAAGGCAAGAAGAGATGTATTTTTGTGGTGCTGCAAGAGACAGTGTGGGAGCCTATGTTAAATTACCTGATTTTTAGCTAAGTAGTAGGTGGAAGTCATTTGTTAATGGGAGGTGGGGAGAATCATAGGAAGAGATGTAATTGGGTACAGAGAGAATAAGTTTTGGAATAAGTACTCTGGGGAATGAGATAGGAACTCAGTTTCTAATAATCATTGTTTGTTTTTTTTTTTTCTAAGTCTTTCCACAGTCTTTACATATGTAAGCATTCTTTTTAAAAAAATTTTTTTTGTAGCGATGGTGTCTCACTGTGTTGCCCAGGCTGATCTTGAGCTCCTGACCTCAAGTAATCCTCCCATCTTGGCCTCCCAGAGTACTGGGGTTATAGGCATGAGCCACTGTGCCTGGCCTATGCATTCTTTATATATGTAATATATAAAAGCTATAGTGGTATTTAGCGCATCAAATATTAGCATATTAAAGCTCCAAAAGTCCTCTAAGAAAGCATCTGTTTTGTATAACAGTTTTCATAATGTATTTTATTACTGAATATATTTTTCATTTTATACTTATTAATACAAAACTTGCTTTGGAATTATCCAGGGTTTTTTGTTGTTGTTGTTTTTTGAGATGGCGTCTAGCTCTGACAGGCTAGAGTGCAGTGGTGGTATCTTGGCATACTGCAACCTCCACCTCCCGGGTTCAAGTGATTCTCCTGCCTCAGCCTCCCGGGTAGCTGGGAATACAGGCGCCTGCCACCATGCCTGGCTTTTTTTTGTATTTTTAGTACAGACGAGGTTTCACCATGTTGGCCAGGCTAGTCTCCAACTCCTGACCTCATGATCCACCTGCCTCGGCCTCCCAAAGTGCTGGGATTACAGGGGGGAGCCACTGCACCCAGGCTATCCAGTTTCATCTATTCCAGGGTGTTCTGATTTGGAGAGGAGAAAGCAACTTCTGGATAGGGGAACCAGAAGCTGCTACTCTTTTCGTATTACTTGAGTCACTCAAAGTTGGAGACATGTTATCAATTAGTAACAAAATTAGTAATAACTACCACTTACTGAGTACCAGTTTTATTCTTTATGTCTTGTATCTGTGTTTTGGTGGTTCCTCATAGACCTTATTATTTCTGTTACTTAGGAAGAAACCCAGGCAAACACAGATGAAATAATTTACCCAATTAACTGGTGAAGACATGATTGAAATACGGGTCGTTAAAAATATTTCAGAATCTGTGTTCTTTATAGTACAGCTTGTGTCTCTCATACTATCTTATAGTTTTCTTTCAATTGGTAGCATGAAAGAGTTTCATTATACCTAGAGTAGTTCTGGAACTTGGTATTATTTTCATTATCTCTGTTTATTCTACCATAAGTCATTTGTTTCTGTTTGTATTAATTACAAGTATGATCACTCAAAGTGACCTAGTGAAAAATTTTCAGTGGTGTAGGTCATTATTTCCCTGGCTGTGTTCCAGAGAACATAGAGTGTTAGATATTCATAGGAATTCTAAAAACGGGAAGGGGGCTTATGGTAAAATAAATTTTGGAAACACTACACACTGTATATACTTGGAGAGTTTTGTACATACTAGCATCTTAAAGGCTATAATAAAGAAACCTATTTCCCAGCATTTCCTGAACTAATTTGACAATGAGATATTTTTTCGAGGAATTTGTGTTCACATCTCAAGTCATTAGCATTCATCAAAACCCAGTTCAGTAAATGCTAATATAGACTAAAAGTAAGCTTCTGTTTTGGCACATCCTGGTTAGCCTTTCATCAGCTAAGTGTGTTTCATTGCCAGAGCAACTTAAGGATTGTATTTGGAAGTATGCCAGATGCATACTTATTTAGTAGTAAGTATGCTAACCTTTAAATGGTGCCAATACATATTTTACTTCACATTGCTTTCCTGCCACTGTTTCATTTTAAGTACTGTATGCTTTTTAAATACACTTCGGTTAAGTCAGATATATTTGCATGGTTTTTATTCTTATCATTTTAGATATGGGAGAAGGGACTGCTATAAATGCAAGCGCAGATGGCAACATTGGAACGATAGAGGATGGTAGTGACAGTGAAAATATTCAAGCAAATGGAATTCCAGGAACACCAATTTCTGTTGCATATACACCATCCTTACCTGATGATAGATTGTCAGTCTCTTCCAATGATACTCAGGTATAAATGGAGGGGTGGGGAGGGGGAGAAATCCTGTTAATCTTACAAATTTATAGGCTGCCACCACCTTGTCATGAGTATTTTCAGCTGATGCTGCTGCCTGATTTTATTTAGTTTGGGGAAATAAGACAATTGGGTTTTTTTTTTCCTTCATTTATATAAATTACAGCGATTTTTTTCCCCTTCATATTTTGATAGTTATATTTCCAACTTTAAGGTATGTCTCATCTATATTTACATCTTCTCCACACCCATCTACGAATTGAATTAACATTTAATAAGAACATTCTTATTACATATTCACAAGATAATTCCGGAATGGGTGGAATATTCCTAATCTGAAATTCAAAATGCTCCAAATCCAAAACTTTTTGAGTGCCAAGATGACACTCAAAGGTCATACACAAAGGAAATGCTTATTGGAGAATTCCACATTTTGGATTTTGGGGTTAGTATGCTCAATCGGTATAATGCAGATAGTCCAAAATCCAAAAAAATCTGAAACCCAAAACACTTCTGGTCCCAAGCATTTCAGGTAACTCAACCTGTGTTGCATGGTGAGAAAACTTTTAGAAATTTAGGGAACTTCACCTTAACCTTTGTTTAGGGCTGCAAAGAAATCAGTACCTTGGTAATGACAGGTTCTTTTCCTCCTTCCTACCCTATATTCTGTATGTAAAAATCTGCCTTTTTAGGTAAAGGAGTCCTACACTAAGTGTCCCATATTTAGGAGTAGGTTTTCTTGACTTGGTTGACCTTCAGTTTATGTTTGCCCACAGTAAGACAAAAAATAAAATAGGACAAAAGCATGAAACAGTCAATGACAGGTAGTATGGAGTATAATTTAGTCTTTGGATAGGATCTTGTCAGGCATGATGTTATCAGTTTTTTTGTCAGTAATAGTATGAACTGGGTAAATTTTAAGAGTTTATTTGGTTTATTCATAAGGAATATTTTTAAAGTGCATTTTTAAAGGTATTTATTGTTGGGTGTGGTCCGTGGAGTATAAAAGAAAAACAATGTGGCAGATTCCCTCATCTGGTTCCCCTTCCAATAGTGGGGGAATCTCCACCTGTTAGTGAATTGAATGAAATACAGTAGAAGGCTGAAATAATTTTACACTGGCAAATATCTCTAAAATTTTCATGGTGTGTTAACTTGTTTAGGAATCTGGAAATTCTTCAGGACCTTCACCTGGTGCTAAGTTTTCCCACATTTTACAAAAGGATGCCTTTCTAGTATTCAGGTCATTGTGTAAACTGTCAATGAAACCACTGTCAGATGGACCGCCAGATCCAAAGTAAGTTATTAACTGTTTTGCCTGACAAATAGAGGTTTTTAGGCTTGAAAGTTACTGTTAAGGTAATGTTTGGATTTTCTTTTGTTCTTTTTGTCCTATAGAACCATAAAAAAAATTGGGTGGAGGGGAGGTATTTTACGTTTAAGAAAAAAGTATTGAAAAACAATTCAAAACTGCTGGAGTAGATAACTTACACTATTTCCTAAAGGGTATGTGACTTATACTATTTTCTAAAAACAAAAAGTTTCAACATTGCTGGAATAGATAACTTATGCTATTTCCTAAAGGGTATGACAGCATTCTAGAATAGTGCCTGGTGCATAGGAGGGGCTCAGTAAGTGTTATCAAATGAATGAATTAGTGAATTCTTATTTCCATATAAGTAACTTTGGAGCTAATGTAACCCTGTATCCCAGTCCTAGGTTTCTAAAAACTGTCAGTCAAAAGGTAATAAAACCTAAAAGATCTTAAAAGTTGTAATGAAAGATAATGCATATTCATTAAGGTCTGACAAAATGCCCTAGGATGATCTCTTTCTCTATTGGGATCAGGAAGAACTTTGAGTTAGGAGCCACTTGTCTAATTTTCATGAAATATGTTAGCTTAAACCCTAGGAAAGTGCCATTTTTGTAAGTCGTAAATGGTCAGGTATCTCTCATATGATTCAAATGTAACTAATTACTCTTGAGATTGAGTTTGGAAGTTATATGAGTTGCCCGCCTCTCTAATACTGCAGCATGATGTATTGCAGTATGACAATTTTAGAACTTTCTGGAGAAAGAAACCTTGGAGCAGACCATAACTTTAAGAAAGGGATATTGAAATAGAGATGTAAGGCAACAGTACTTCAATTAAAAAAAATTCTATAGAGTGTTTCAGTTTCTAAGTGCCAACTGAGCAGACCAGAGACAGTTGCTGTGAAAACTTCATACATATCTGGAAACTCCATTTGTTATATTTGTTTAATTTTGTCAGATTGTACCAGTTCAGGGAGAAACATCCTTTAGACCCAGAAGCCTAAAATCATAAAATCTCTTTTAAGACCCAAACCCTAAGTCAGAAATGAACATTCAAAAATCTCATTAAAAAATCGACAGTTTTGAATTTTAAAAAGTCTCATTCAAAAATCAGCAGTTTTAACATCTCATTCTGAATCAGTGAAGACCTACTTTAAGAAAGAGATAAGATTTGGTATTATTGCTGAAGGCCATTTTTGCCATGCTTTAAAAATATTATTGACCATTAAAGCCTCAGATGCTTTTTTCCAAATCAAATGTAAAAATTGTGATTTGAAAGAATGCTAGAAACAGAAAAGAAGAAATTCTTTAAAATGCTGACAATGAAAAGGACACAAAGGAAAATAATATGAATTTTGAGGAGTACTTGGGGTAGGGAAGAGTTTTTCCCTGAAAAAAGAGTGATCTGATTTTGAAAACATGCAATCTTTAATGTTACAAAGGATTCTTAAGAGGAATAATGTAAATTAACAAGCCTTATAGTTAGTGGGTTTAAACCAAATATTAGGAAATTTTGTTTGAAGACCTTGTTGACTTGACTATCAGGGTCGTTAAACAATGGAATTGAATACTGAATACACCCTTATAAGCTATTCTTTTTCCAAAAGAATATGTAGTTTTCTGTCTTTAATGATTTTTTTTTTCTTTTTTGGCCAAAAGTCAAGCTTTTGTAGTTACATAATTTTCTTTTTTTTTTTTGGTCTTTGCTCCCCTTTATATTTTCTGGTCTTGCTAAAATGATGATCCAGGAAATGTTCTTATTTAAGCCTGAATCATAATTTGAAACTACCCCATGAAAAACTGCAGACCTGATATTTCCAGACTCTTTTGCCTTTCAGAAGTATAACTTATTGTGTCATAAGACAGTTGTCTAATCATTTCTTCATTCATTATTGCCGTGTACACAGTAGGTATTTAATAAATGGATGAATACAAGAATAAATCCATTTTTTATAGCATGTACAGTATACAAGATATTTTATTAAATGTTGGGAATACAAATATAAAACATACTTAGAAAAAACATTGTTATAGAATGGTAAGCTGCAGGATTTAATTACAGTAGGAATTGAGCATAATAGGTGACAAATGTGAGCTAGAATAGGAAGTAGTATTTAAGCCTTGGAAGACTAGAACAGGGAGGGGAGATGGTGGGTTAATTTGTAGTTCCCTGTAGCTATTTGAAGTCTTAGTTCTCGCTGTCTCTAACTTGATTTGTCTAAGCATTTTTTTGGTAATTATGTATTTGCTGCACATATTTTTAGATTCAAAGGAAGATTCAGGGCAATGGCCATCTTAGGAACATGACTGTGTAATAATGAGCCATAATATTATTGGCTTCAGTTTTATTTCAGAGAAAGTAGTATTTTTTTGTGATACCCATTTACGTGAAATTAGCAATTCCTTATTAGATTTATGTAGCTTCTTGAATTACTTGACACTTATAACCATAAAATTTTTCAGGTGGAAATCAAGGGCAGTTAAGTTTACTATATAGTGTAAATATGACTGAAAGTAGCATTTGGGCTGCTTTTTTTTTTTTTTTTTTTTTTTTTTTTTTTTTTTTTTTTGAAAAAGAACCATCTGCTAGAGCATTTTGGTGTGTTCTGCATTTGAAATGTTGCCTGGGATCAATGTCCTTGGTCTGTTGGGCTTAAGAGATCAGTTTCAATGGAAGGAAAATTGTGTTTGCAAAATCAAATAATTAAAACACTAGGTAGTGATCAGAAGCATGCCACAGTATATTGACTGGGAAAAAAATTAAAAGTTTTAAGCCAAAAACTACTTTTTTAGCTTTTCATTACAAAATTATTTAGAATAAGTTGCTAAGCTATTTTAAGTTTGTATTTTTATTTTATTTTATTATTATTTTTTGTACACGGAGTCTCACTCTGTCACCCAGGCTGGAGTACAGTGGTGTGATCTCAGCTCACTGCAACCTCCACCTCCCAGGTTCAAGTGATTCTCCTGTCTCAGCTTCCCGAGTAGCTGGGATTACAGGTGCCCACCACCACACTTGGCTAATTTTGTATTTTTAGTAGTGACGGGGTTTCACCATGTTGGCCAGGCTGGTCTCAAATTCCTGACCTCAAGTGATCCACCTGCCTCAGCCTCCCAAAGTGCTGGGATTACAGGCATGAGCCACCATGCCTGGCCTTAAAGTTTTTAATTGTTCTGAATACCTCTATATTTATTTCAAAAGAAAAAAAAATCTTTAAGTGGTTACTGAAAAAGTAAGCTTGAATTAGTACTGTCACTTGTTAATGCAACCAAAACTTTTTTATTATTGTTTAGGATTTCTGAGTAGCATAAGCAGAAAAAAGTCCATTGGAACGGTTGTGTATTAATACTAAATATGGCATTTAATCTGAGAAGTTGCTGGTGATTTGTAAGGAGAAGAATGGTTGTGAAAGAAAGGAACACAGCATATATCTTCAATGGTTTTTTTTCTTTTCCAGTAAAACAATGGGTTGATGTTAAATATTTGTGAATATTTTTTTTCTTTTTAAAAAGTTTGTGGGCTGGGCGCAGTGGCTCACGCCTGTAATCCCAGCACTTTGCGGGGCCAAGGTGGGTGGATCACGAGGTCAGGAGATCAAGACCATCTTGACTAACACTGTGAAACCCCATCTCTACTAAAAATACAAAAAATTAGCTGGGTGTGGTGGTGGGCACCTGTAGTCCCAGCTACCTGGGAGGCTGAGGCAGAAGAATCACTTGAACCCGGGAGTTGGAGGTTGTAATGAGCTGAGATCACTGCACTCCAGCCTTGGTGACAGAACAAGACTCTGTCTCAAAATAAATAAATAAATTTTAAAAGTTTGTGAAATTATAAATACATGGTTCAAGGGAACATCAGTGAAAGCACCTGTTGTTAGTGGCTGAGTTGTTCATGTACTATACTTTTTTTATGTTACAGAATTTTCTCTTCCTCTCCATTTACAAAGTTTATGAAATGTGTATCTGGAAATATTTTTGGAACAACTTGTTATTACTATAATGCCAACCTTGTTCATATATTGTGCCTTCTTTTTTACATTTTAGGTCTCATGAACTCCGATCCAAGATTCTTTCATTGCAGTTACTTCTATCCATTCTGCAGAATGCAGGACCTGTTTTCAGGACAAATGAGATGTTTATTAATGCTATTAAGCAGTATCTTTGTGTTGCACTCTCAAAAAATGGAGTCTCTTCTGTTCCAGAGGTTTTCGAGCTTTCTCTTTCTATATTTCTTACTTTGTTGTCAAATTTCAAAACACATCTGAAGATGCAAATTGAGGTACGTTTTGCATTTAGGCATTGAAATATAATATTACTATTGGATATTTCATTTGTTTCACATTAAATCAGATTTGAATACACTGGAAAGGTCTCCAGAATGTGAAATAATTTTTGTATATTGCCATGCACTTCTGTTTTTTCATTCACCTGTTCAACTAACATGTGCCAACGAAGTACTAGGCACTGGATAAGCACTAAGAATGCAAAATGAAATAAGATGCAGCTGCTGTCCTCAAGGAACTTGTACTAGTTGAATAAATGGTTCTTGCTCTCTTGAATTAATTTGGTCCTCACAATAGCTTTGCCATTGTCTATGTGGTATATTATAATACATTTGTTTATCTTAAAAGAAGGTTCCAAATATATACTGCATCGCCATTATTTTAAACCATTTATAAGTATTAGGCATTTTAAAAGATGTGATTGAGGGGCATTATATTTTGGGGTTCTGTTTTAGAATATTTGAAAAAAATTAATATTTGCTTTGTACTTTTTTTTTTTAATGTATATATTCCTAAAGTTTTCTCCCAGGATCTTTGGAAATAGAATAACAATCATGTGGTTCTAAAATATTGTCAGAGAATTAGTAGAACTAAATTAGGGATTTTTTTAATCGTGTCTGCATGTGTTGTGCAAGTGTACCAGTTTCTTTCTTTTTTTTTTTTTTTTGGAGATGGAGTTTCCCTCTTGTTGCCCAGGCTGGAGCGTAGTGGCGCGATCCCCACTCACCACAACCTCCGCCTACTGAGTTCAAGTGATTCTCCTGCCTCAGCCTCCTGAGTAGCTGGGATTACAGGCGTGTGCCACCATTCCTGGATAATTTTGTATTTTTAGTAGAGGCAGGGTTTCTCCATATTGGTCATGTTGGTCTCAAACTCCTGACCTCAGGTGATCTGCCTGCATCTGCCTCCCAAAGTGCTGGGATTATAGGCGTGAGCCACTGCACCCGGGCTTAAGTGGTTTTTCTTTTTTTGGAAGGTGTACCAGTTTCTGATTTTTTTGTTTTCATCTTCAAATAAAACTTAAAATAGTTCTTATGTTTTACCAATTTAATGAATGCTTTTTTCAATTTGTTATTTGTTGAAATGTTGTTTTGGTTGTGATGTTGTATGTTTTAAGAATACTCATTTTTATGTTGTCAGTTTTTACCTTCATATTATGTTTGATATACAGGTTATATTTTAATTTTTGTTTATTTTATATTTAATCCTAACTCAAGACTCATAATTCACTAGCTTGATAGAAAGGATAAATTATTTTTCCAGAATTTCACGATGGCTAAAATAGTCATCCTTTAATGTTAATGTTCTGTAATAGCTATCAAGATTGATTTAGAACATTGTTACGAGAATGAAACAGAATTAGGCCTTGGCATTTTAAGTGAAAAGCTTTTTAATTTGGGCCATAGTTTTGGACGGGAAACCATTTTTGGTGCCTATATGATATGTGATGTCAAGTTTTAAGAGTTTGCCATATGTCTGTTAAAATGATACAAGGCATTTAACTAGGAAGAGTTGCCATTTTTAGATCGTTTTTTCCCCCATTATCTGTAGGAACTACAAATAAAAGACAGTTAAAAAACGTTTGGAACTTTTGCTTTTGTAAAAAAACCAGAAGTCTTCCATTTGATGATGAGACATTTAAGTTGGCATTAGAAAATTTTGTAATACTTTATGTAGCCAATTACAGATTTTTTTGGACACTGAGATTCTGCTTTTGTAGTACTGTTTACAGATCTAGATGTCAAAAATTATTTAAGTTGAGATTACTATTTTTGCACAGCAAATTCGACTTGGCAAAAATGAATTTGAAAGGAAAAACTTTTAAGAAATTTCTTGTCAATTTGTAGATGGTAGATTCTCATTACAAAATTATTGTAATATTCTAATTTTTAAAATTTAGGTTTATTTCACTCCTTACTGTCCCTCAGGGGGAGATAATGAGGATAAAATGAGATAAATATAGATATACTTTCAAAAATGTTAAACACACTCAAATTAAAAATGAGTTGAACGCCAGGTACAGTGGCTCACGCCTGTAATCCCAGCACTTTGGGAGGCCGAGGCGGGTGGATCACCTGAGGTCGGGAGTTTGAGACTAGCCTGACCAACATGGAGAAACTCCATCTCTACTAAAAATACAAAATTAGCCGGGTGTGGTGGTGCATGCCTGTAATCCCAGCTGCTTGGGAGGCTGAGACAGGACAATCGCTTGAACCTGGGAGGCGGAGGTTGCAGTGAGCCAAGATCGTGCCATTGCACTCCAGCCTGGTCAACAAGAGTGAAACTCCATCTCAAAAAACAAAACAAAACAAAACAAAAACACCTGAACGTGGAGAAAGCCCAGCTATGAAAACCTAAATTTGCAAAACAAAATTAAGATTGTTGTTACATGAAGATTCATTTTATGAGAATATTCACTTCAGAGTTTCTGTGATGTGATTTTTTCATGGGCCTTAAATTATATATCTATTCCAGAAATTACAGTTTATGTACAACTTTTCAGGAAAACATATGTGAAGACAGCATACTTAAGACAGAGCTGTTGTTCCACATACATACATTATAGGTGCTCAATAAATCATTAAAAGGTTGATTTTTTTAGAGCCCCTATTACGATAGGCATAGTATCTTATATTACGGCAATAGGCTTTTGCTTATTAGTGCAATTTGATAAACCGTAGATAACAGCTAAAATTTTTTCTTTCCTCTCTCTTCCAGTCTATGTTATTTATTTCGTTAATCAGAGAATCCCAAAAGTTTTTGATTCATGGCACTGTTAGAGTCTGACTTCTCATGAAAGTTGCACTTAGGCCAGAGGAATACCTCCAGTTCTATGTTCTATTTATTAAGCAGGCAGGGCCAAACAACTTAATGGATATTTGTCTTCACAGCCTACTATCTATTTCAAAGACAATAGTCTGCATAAAGTAAAAGAAAAATAATGTTTTTATTTTATTCTTAACCACACTTACTTACCACTGGGATGTGTGTGCCTATTACAGACTGCACACAGCTTCTTAGATCTTGGGATTGAACACTGTCCCCCTCATTCCTGTACTTCATTGATTTTCGTTCAGTACTTGGTTTTTTGTCATAGCAATGACCAAAACCCAGCTTTGCAGAGATAATGATGTCATTGAAGGGAATGTAGTGTTATCTAATTGAAACCATGAGCAGTCTTTCGAGGTATCCAACAGATGTATCTCCCTCTGAATTTTGCCTCAGAATTTTTTCATGGCACCCTCATGAGTTTGCTACAGCATTCTGGGGTACCCTGATGCAGTTTTTAGGAATTATGGCCATGTTGCCATAAATATTTATTGAACACCTACTATGTGCTCTGCAATGTGGACGTGATTCTTATCAAGAAAGACCTGGTCATTACTGTCTTCAAGCTTACAGTCTATAGGAGATACTGATATTAAATAAGTAAATAGAAGTATGCTGAGTTTTGTGAAAGAAAATCACATTACAGGGGTACCTAATCCAGTTAGGGGGAGATACTATAAATGTGATTTTCTGGATTCATAATGCATATGTTTCATAAATGTTAACATGTTGTTTTTTTCAGTCATTCCTTCTTAAAGTCACTTTTATAGAATACATTTAAATGTGAAAATTCTTATCTGTTAAATTGAAATTTATCTCATTAGGTTGATTAACTCATTGCTTGATTATTTGGTGTAAAGAGTAGTGAGAAATAGTTCATATGTAGTTTTCAAACAGTAGAGGTTTTCACTTTCGTGAGTAATTAGAAAAATAAAACCGTATGAGACTTAGATTGTTTTTATTGTGTTCATTAGAGTACCAGTTACATTTAAATCTATGAACAGTTAGGCCTCTCAGTACTAGAATGTCTCTGAAAAATATAACTGATGAACAGAAGTATAAATTATGCTTTTCGAGGGTGATTAAAAAAGCATAAGTTATATTCTGTAAAAGGGTTCAAGAAATTATCACCTGGAGGAACTCTAAATCTTTGCATATTTCTTTTGTAGCAGCTCTGTTGAGAACAAAATACAACAATGTGAATTGCAGTACTGATAACTAGAAGGGCAAGTTTAAGTCACTTACCCAAGATATTTTAGTCCTGAGGTTTCAGAGATGGAACTCAAAAGGAGTTGAACTCCATAGGAGCCTGGGTGCTAATATCTGCTCTACAGCTTTGGGATGTTTAAAAAGGGATCACACATATGAATTATAAACAGTATTTTAAACAGAAGTTTTCTCCTAATCACAGGTGTTCTTTAAAGAAATTTTCTTATACATTTTGGAAACTTCTACCAGCTCATTTGATCACAAATGGATGGTTATTCAAACACTGACGAGGATTTGTGCAGGTATTTTAAATTACCCTCCTTTTTACTATCCCTTTCTTATTATTAGATATTTAAAAGGCCAAATGTACTCACATCCTAGATGTACTTTGTTGAAATTAATGTTATATTGTTACAGATGCTCAGAGTGTAGTGGATATTTATGTAAACTATGACTGTGACTTAAATGCGGCCAATATATTTGAAAGACTAGTAAATGATCTATCAAAAATTGCTCAAGGAAGGGGCAGTCAAGAACTTGGTATGAGTAATGTTCAGGTAAGAACTTTAAAAACATTTTCAAATTTAAACTTTACCAGGAAAGAGTCATGTATTTTCCTTAAAAGACCTTTTTTAAAAAAAAAAAATGTATTTTTGAATTACTTTGTAGGAATTGAGCCTGAGGAAAAAAGGTTTAGAATGCTTAGTGTCGATTTTGAAGTGTATGGTTGAATGGAGTAAGGATCAGTATGTGAATCCCAACTCTCAGACAACTCTTGGTAAGGTGATATTTTGAGTTGTAATTCTTTGTCATTTTAAGTGAATAATACTTTGCAGGATAGTTGCAGATGCTGTTAAACCAATTTCATGACATATTTATTCATTTAACTGATGAGGAAGCATTCTCTGTGAGTTAAATAACTAGCTTTAAAATTGTGAAAGTTTTAACTTTAATTATCCAAGCTATTTTTTTCTGAATCTTCTTAGAAATATTTTGATTATGTAAAATGAAGCATATTTATGCAACTTTCTTGTATTATAATTATAGAGGAAACGTATAAAAGGCAGTATGTTTTAAGAAGGTTGAATTGTTCATCTGTGTTTGATGTTTACCCTCACTCAGAGAAAAACTCATAGCTGCAGGGCTACACTGGTGTTATCGAAAACAATTCCTCATGAGGAATGAGCTGAGAGCAGAAATCCAGTGGATACTCAGCACTGCAACTGCAAAAAGAACTCCTCCTAATGGTGCAGACTATACACGTACAAATTACAGTGTGTTTTAATATCAAAGTATGTTGTTTATTATGTTTCCTAATAGTTATTTTGTATTAAATAGATATCTAAGCGACATTGAAATGCCTTGCCTTGTTCAAGAATTTGTTTGCCCTTACACTTTTTTTTTTTCTTTGATAGAATAATGTACTCTATCAATTTTCTTCTTTCAGGTCAGGAAAAACCCTCAGAGCAAGAGATGAGTGAAATCAAACACCCTGAGACAATAAACAGATATGGAAGTTTAAATTCTCTGGAGTCAACATCATCATCAGGAATAGGCAGCTACAGTACACAGATGTCTGGCACCGATAATCCAGAACAATTTGAGGTCCTAAAGCAACAAAAAGAAATAATAGAACAAGGGATAGATTTGTAAGTGTCACAGCTTAAGGAGAAATGTTACTGAGTATCTCTCTGCCAGTATGGTGCCACCCCTGCTGTGGAAACCTTATAATGAGTAAAATGGAGGATAGTTCTCATGGATCTAATTCACGAGGCTCCTATTCAGCCCCCCATGTTCATTGCAGTCTAGCCCAACTAGATTCCTGTAATGCCCAACCACTCTTGTCATATAAATTAATTTGTCACCATAAGTGCTGTTGATGAGTAACATCTGTGCAATTTTGCATTGTTTAGCTCATTATGAAATCCTCCATTATATTTTCTAATCATGTGACAACTCAAAACATTTAAAATATGAAACTTCTAATAGCTATCAGTACTCCTTTATAGGTTTTACATTTTTTCCCGCTGGGTTACAATTGTACTAGTCTTGTTATTGATTTCATTTTTATATGTTGATAAGGTGATCACCTCTCTTTCCAGCCTGGCTAGTGTACCAGATCCTAATCTTGTGAAATCAGTTTTCCCACTAAGCTTTGTGATACCTGCCTGCTTCTGGACTATTTCCTTTGTGAATACCACCATGCTGCCTTCCTTTCTCTTGTTGGCCATCTCTTTTTTCAAAGAGATGCCATAAGGAAAAATGAAATTGCTTGCTGTCTCCATGAATCTAACTATTACAAACTTAAAAATTCCTGTGTGTTCTTACTTGGTTTGCTACTTCTGTGAAGCATTTCTTGCTGATACTTAAGCAGTGCCTTTTTGTGAATGTTCGGGTGTCTTTTTTCTCCAGTGTTAATATGAAAAACAGTTGAACAAAAATTTACATATATTCTATTTTAAAATTACAAAATCTTACAAAATTGCCTCAGGAAATAGCTGTCACTACTGCATTAATTCTGATTGTTCGGTCAGTATTTATTAAAGTCTCATCTGTTCCAGATATTATGCAAGGTCCTGGGGAAACTAGATACATGGAACAGCCCTTCCTTCTGAGGGGCTCTTGGTCTAGTATGTGTAAACAAATATGCGTATTAAAATGCTGCTGGTCACCCAGCAAACACATATTTGGTACTTGGGACTATTGCCAATACCATGAAGGCACTGGTGCTTGGATTCAAGATTACAGTTTAAACATGGGCAGTTTTTAAAAATAGTACTGTGTAAGGTTTATGAAAGTGTCATACAGAGTAAGTACTGCCAAGGTACTTATTTTGAAATACTTGAGAAATGAGAAGGAGTAATCAGAGGGCTTCAAAGTGGAAGTCTCCCAGTCCTTCTCTCAGCAGCTGGACTTGCTTTCTGCTTAATACAGCTATTGATGAGAATGCTTTCATGGAGCTGTATTCCTAGTATACTTGTCTACAACTGTTTCGTGACACCAGTCTATCCTGTTTGTCTCCTACCTTTTTGACTATGCCATCTCAGTCTTACGGGCTGTTTTTTTCTTTCTTCCTGCATGCATCTTAGCATTGCCAGGTCTCTGTTCCTCAGCCCTTTTCCAACATCAACCCCTTAGTTCTCCTATGAAAACAAAAGACAAATAGAAAAGCCTGTTATTTTTGTGTTTCTTATTTATGGTAGTAACCCCAGCATGCTACTAAATTTATAAGCTAAAATCCTGGGAATTAGCTTAGATTTTCCCCTCATAGGATTAGATTCTCGAATCTAATCTGTCACTAAGTCCTGGTGATTCTACTTCCTAATATCCCTGCAATCTGTTCTCTTTTCTCTATCTCCCACTGCTAGTTTTGCAAATCAAATCATCATTATTTATTTCCTCAACTAGTATAATCTTTCAATTGGCTTACCTTTTTCTTTGGTTTTTTTCATTCTTCAGTCTTTTCTCACACTTAACTAGAGTAACCTTTCTTGAATGAAAGTCTGTTTTTTCGCTGTCTTAGAGAATAAAACCAAAGCTTCTTTGATTGTATGATAATACCTTCATGATTTGGATCTGCTGGACTCTAAGCTTCATTTCCTGCCACTTTTCTATCTCATCTCACTTTCCAACAATGCAGAACTATTTATTATATAATACTGTCTTGTGCTTTTGTGTTTTAGTATGGCCTCCTCCTCTCTGGGATGTTTTTTCTTATTGTTTATAAAAGATATAATTGTTCTTCAGAATAGTTCCACGGTCACCTTTCCCAGGAGATATATTATGACCATCTAAGTTAGTTACTTCTACTGTGTTATTTTCTTACCTTTTGAATACATCTGTTTGTCACAGTTTTACTATTATAATTATTTAAAATTGTGTTTCTTCCTGTAAGTGAGTACTTCTAGGGGTGGTGGTGGGGGGTTATGTTTAGCTTAATGAAAAGTGTTTCATTTTATGAATGTTAAGTGGTTATGGTTAGATGAGAACTTGACAAGGGAACTTTTGGGAAGACAGAATCAGGAAGACCATCCCAGATTGAGAGAATGGCATGTGCAGCAGCAGAGGAAAGGGAGGACATCTGAGCACTTGTTCAGCATGGCAGGGCAGAGTGGAGGGGGAATAACAGGAGGTAAGATGAGAGCATTGAGTTGGATCTAAATTACAGAAGGCCTTATTCTCCATGTAAAGGACTTTTTGTCTTGTTCCTCTTGGCACTAGAGCAGAGGAGTAGCATCATCAGATTTCTGTTTTGTAAGTAGGACTTTGCAGGCAGCCTGAAGGGTGCATTAGAATATGGGCAACATGAGATGATAGGGAGACCATTTAAGAACTCTTGCAATAGCCCAAATGACAGGTGTTGGAGCACCAAAGTAACGAAAGTAGGGAGTAAATGATCTGTAAACAAAGAGGTAACATTTGAATTGTATCTTTAAGCCTGAGGGAGACTCCCCTGTGAATGGAGCAGATAAAAGACAAGCAGAGGAAATAGACTCTGAAAATAGATTTAGGGAGTGGGAGCAGAGGAAGGAGAAGGGAGTGAGAGAGAATCTGGAGCTATAAATGAGAAAGGTTTTGTGTGGTCTAATTAATTTGGACAAATGAGCCAAGATGACTTGAAGATTAAGGGAGAATGTATATTCGGAGTACCTCAGACATACTGTGGGTTCAGTTCCATACCACAGCAGTGAAGTAAATATTGCAATATAGTGAGTCACACAATTTTTTTGATTTCTTAGTGCATTAAAGTTACGTTTATATTGTACTATACTGTCTATTAACCTGCAATCCCCTTATGTCTAAAAAACAATGTACACACATTAATTTAAAAATACTTTATTGCTGAAAAATACTAGTAACCATCTGAGCTTTCAATGAGTTGTAATCTTTTTGTTGTAGAGTGTCTTATCTCAGTGTTGATGGCTGCTGACTCATCAGGGTAGTGGTTGCTGAAAGTTGGAGTAACTGTGGTAATTTCTTAAAATAAGACAACAGTAAAGTTTGCTGCCTTGATAGTCTCTTCCATTCACAAAAGATTTCTCTGTAGCATGTAATGCTGTTTGTTAGTATTTACCTACAGTAATATGTCTTTCAAAATTGGAGTCTGTCCTCTCAAAATCTGCTGTAATTTTATGAACTGAATTTGTGGAATATTCTAAATCTCTAATTTTCTTTCCACTAGTATTCACAGCATCTTCACCAGTAGTAGATTCCATCTCAAGAAATCACTGTTTTCACTTGTCTATAAGAAGCAGCTACTCATATGTTAAAGTCTGATCATAAGGCTACAGCAATTCAGTGTCATCTTCACACTTTACTTCTAGGTCTCTTGTTACTTTTACCACGTCTGCAGTTACTTCCTCCACTGATGTCTTGGACTCCTCAAAATCGTCCATAAGGGTTAGAGTCAGCTTCTTCCCAACTCCTATTGATGTTGGTGTTTTTACCCCTCGCATGAGTCACAAATGTTCTTAATGGCATCTAGAACAGTGAATCCTTTCCAGAAGGTTTTCAATTTACTTTTCCCAGTTTCAGTAGAAGTATCTCTCTACATGGCAGCTATAGCCTTATGAAATGTATTTCTTTCTAGAGTTGAAAGTTAGCCAGGCATGGTAGCTTACACCTGTAATCCCAGCTACTCATGAGGCTTGAGGCCAGGAGTTCAAGATCAGTGTGCGCAATGTAGCAATACCCCATTTCTTTAAAAAAAAAAAAAAAAAAGACTTGAAATTCAGAGTTACTCCTGAGGAAAGGGCACAATGGCTCATGCCTCTGTAATCCCAGTTTTGGGAAGCCAAGGTGGGAAGATCAGTTTAGTCCAGGAGTTTGAAATCAACCTGGACAGCATAGCGAGACTGCATTTCTACAAAAACAAAGTCACTCTTTCATCCAAGGGCTGCAGAATGGGTATTGTGTTAGCAGGCATGAAAGCAACATTAATCTCATTGCACATTTCCGTCAGAGCTCTTGGGTGATCAGGTGCATTGTCAATGAACAGTAATCTCTTAAAAGGAATCTTTTCTTTGAAGCAGTAGGTCTCAACAGTGGGCTTCAAATATTCAGTCATCTATGTTGTAAACAGATGGTGCTGTCATCCAGGCTTTGTTGTGCCATTTCTAGAGTGCAGGCAGAGTAGATTTAGCATGTAATTCTTAAGGACCCTGGGATCTTTGGAATTTTTAAATGAGCATTGACTTGTTAATGTCATCAGCTATATTAGCCCCCAAGAGAGCCAGTCTGTCCTTTGAAGCTTTGAAGCCAGGCATTAACTTCTCCTCTCTTGCTATGAAAGTCATAGATGGCATCTTCTTCCAATAGAAGAAAGACTGTTTTATATATGTGGAAAATCTGTTGTTTAGTGTAACCACCTTCATAAATGATCATAGTTAGATCTTCTGGATAACTTGCTGCAGCTTCTCCATCAGCACTTGCTATCAGACCTTGTGCTTTTATGATATGGAGACTGCTTCTTTCCTTAAATCTCATGATCCAACCTCTGCTAGCTTCCAGATTTTCTTCTGCAGCTTCATTACCTTTCTTAGCCTTATAGACTTGAAGAGAGTTGGGGCCTTTCTTGGGATTAGGCTTTGCCTTAAGGTAATGTTGTGACTGGTTTGATCTTCTTTTCATACATGAAAACCTTCTCCATATCAGCATTTAGGCTGTTTTACTTTCCTACTTGTGTGTTCACTGGAGTGGCACTTTAAACTTCCATCAAGATCTTTTCCTTTGCATTCACAACTTCATTTGGCGCAAGAGACCTAGCTTTCAGTAAGTCTTGGCTTTTGACATGCATTCCTCACTAAGCTCAGTCATTTCTAGTTTTTTATTTAAAGTGAGAGATGTGCGACTCTTCCTTCCACTTGGACACTTATTGTAGGGTTCTTAATTGGCCCAATTTCAGTATTTTTTTGTCTTGGAATAGGGAAGCCCAAGGAAAGGAAGAGAGATGAGGAACAACCAGTCAGTGGAGCAATCAGAACACATATGATTATTAAGTTTGCCATCTTATATGGGCGTGGTTTGTGTCACCCCAAAACAATTACAATAGCATCATCAAAGGTCACTGATCACAGGTCACAGTAACAGATACAATAATGAAAAAGTGTGAACTATTGTGAGAATTACCAAAATGTGACACAGATACAAAGTGAGCATGTGGTTTTGGGAAAATGGTACTGATAGACCTTCAATGCAGGGTTGCCACAAACCATCAATTTGTAAAAACCACATATCTTTGAAGTGCAATAAAATGAAGTATGCCTGTATGAGATATTTAGTATTCACAGCCTTACTCAAAGTTTGTCTACTACATGGCTTTCTCTCTAATAGCCTCTGTTAGTCTAATTTCCCACTGTCGATATGGATTTAAAAAACGCTTCATACTGTAACAAAAAGTCAGTGAAATGATAGTAATAAGGATGGCCTTCCATATGAGACTTACTTCTATAAAGAAAATAAAGAAAACTTGGCACAGTGTAATTATTTTGTATATTCATATACTGATTTGTATTAAATAAGCTGCTGTTTTTCTGGGTGCTATTAGAAAATTAATTTACTGTGGTTTAAGATGTTTTCTGGGACTACGAATGGTTTTCTATTTTTAATGTTCTTACTAACTTTAACATCATCTAGATTTAATAAGAAACCAAAGAGAGGAATACAGTACCTCCAAGAACAAGGGATGCTTGGCACCACACCTGAAGATATTGCCCAATTCTTACATCAAGAGGAAAGATTAGACTCTGTAAGAATACCATTTTCTTTCTAACCTTTCTGTAAAATTCTTGGGATTTTTTTTTTCTTTTTATTAGTGACAGGGTCTCGCTATATTGCCCAGGCTAGTTTTGAACTCCTGGGCTCAGGCAGTCCTCCTGCCTCAGCCTCCCAAAGTGCTGGGATTACAGGTGTGAGCCACCACGCCTGGCCCCTTTTCTGTAAAATTCTTTTTTAAGTTAATAATACATATTGTGACTCCTTTAAAATGCTTTCCTAAGTATAGAGGTAAGTAAAACATGAAGAAGAACCTTGGTTGGCTGGGCACAGTGGCTCACGTGTGTAATTCCAGCACTTTGGGAGGCCGAGGCAGGTAGATCACCCGAGGTCAGGAGTTCGAGACCAGCCTGGCCAATGTGGCAAGACCTTGTCTCTAATAAAAATACAAAAAATTAGCTGGGTGTGGTGGTGGGCGCCTGTAATGCCAGCTACTCAGGAGGCTGAGGCAGGAGAGTCACTTGAACCCAGGAGGTGGAGGTTGCAGTGAGCCAAGGTTGCACCACTGCACTCCAGCATGGGCTACAGAGTGAGTCTGTCTCAAAAACAAACAAAAAGAATATTCTTGGTTATAAAATCATCTGTAATTGGCCCTCTGTAGCCATGAGTTCTGTATCCATGGATTCTACATCTGTGGATTCAACCAACCACAAATTGAAAATATTCAGGGGGAATAATGGGTGATTGCATCTGTACTGAATGTGTACAAACTTTTTTCTTGTAGTTATTTCCTAAACAATGCAGAAAACCTATTTACATTATATTATATATTATAAGTAATCTAGATATGGGAGTAGAATATATGGGAGGATGTGCATAGATTATATGCAAATACTATGCCATTTTTTATAAGGAACTTGAGCATCCATGGATTATCCATGCGGGGTCCTGGAACCAATCCCCCACTGATACTGAGTGATGACGTGTGTGTGTGTGTGTGTGTGTGTGTGTGTGTGTGTGTGTCTGTGTCTGTGTGTCTGTGTCTGTGTGTCTGTGTGTCTAAAATATAAATTCTGCTTTTTAAATTTTCTAAACAAAAGAATTTCCTGATATTTTTATGAAGGCAGTTAGTGTGTTTAACTTTAAGCTTTGTGTTTGAAATTGTTAACTCTATAGTCAAAAGCCTGTGGATCTTAACGAAATTTTCTACTTTTTAAGTGACCGTGTGGCGAATGTAAACATCTCATGAAAATCTCAATTTCTGGCCAGGCACGGTGGCTCATGCCTGTAATCCCAGCACTTTGGGAGGCTCAGGCGGGTGGATTACCTGAGGTCAGGAGTTCAACACCAGCCTGAACAAGATAGTGAAACCCTGTCTCCACCAAAAATACAAAAAAAATTAGCTGGGCGCAGTGGCAGGTGCCTGTAATCCCAGCTACTTGAGGTTGAGGCAGGAGAATCGCTTGAACCTGGGGGCAGCAGTTGCAGTGAGCCGAGATTGCGCCACTGCACCCCAGCCTGGGCAATAGAGCAAGACTCCGTCTCAAAAAAAAAAAAAAAAAGAAAGAAAAGAAAATATCAATTTCTATCTCTGTTTTTACTTTAGACTCAAGTGGGTGAGTTCCTGGGAGATAATGATAAATTTAACAAAGAAGTCATGTATGCATATGTGGACCAACATGACTTTTCAGGAAAAGACTTCGTTTCAGCCCTTCGTATGTTTCTAGAAGGATTTCGTCTTCCAGGGGAAGCTCAGAAAATCGATCGATTAATGGAAAAATTTGCTGCAAGATACCTAGAATGCAACCAAGGGTAAATAAGGTTCAAATGCTCATTGACTGACTGTTATATCCGAAACACCGTGCTAGGTAGCATCCAAGGATTTATAGATAATAGGACCTAATCTCCTGTTTAGAGAATTTAGATTGTCTACAATCTGGAAGTCATAAAACAAATCCATAAAAAATTATAATGTGAGATACTTAGAAAAATACAAATGCTATGGGATTTGAGGTGACTTATTTAAATGAATCTATGTAAAACAGTACTTTATAACATGATAAATTTATTTTTCCAGACAAACTCTCTTTGCTAGTGCGGATACTGCTTATGTTTTGGCTTATTCAATTATCATGTTGACCACAGACCTTCACAGTCCACAGGTATGTCTTCTTTTAAGTCAGTTTTACAATAAGTGGTACAAAATAAATACATTATTCTGAATTCAGTAAGTAATAGTTGAAATTTTAGTTTTATTCAGTTAAACCAGTCACCATATTTGGGTATTTAATTTGGGATGGTGAATGTTTTACAAAAGCAACTTCTGGTAGTAATTAAAATCAGACTTTCAGCTATCTATAAAATGTTTCTGTATTTGTCATTCATGATTGACAATTGTATAAAGCTTAAGATAAATTTTAATCTAACAAGACGTTTATAGGTCTTATGTCTACTTGTCACAAGATGGAAAAACACTATGTATAAACCATCTTTCTAAAAAATATAATGTTTCAGGCCAAGCGTGGTACCTAACACCTGTAATCCCAGCACTTTGGGTGGCCGAGACAGGTGGATCACATGAGTCCAGGAGTTAAGACCAGCCTGGGCAACATGATGAAACCCTGTCTCTACAAAATATGCATAAATTAGCTGGGCACTGTGGCATATGCCTGTGGTCCCAACTACTTGGAGGGCTAAGGTGGGAGGATCACTTCAGCCTGGGAGGCACAAGTCATCCAGTGAGCTGAGATTGTGTCACTGCAGTCCATCCTGGGTGACAGAGGCAGACCGTGTCTCAAAAAAAGAAAAAAAAAAGTTTCAAACTTCAACAGTAGAGGGATTAGTATAATGAACTCTAATGTACCCATTACCTACCTTCCACAGTTATCAACTTATGGCCGGTCTTCTTGTATCTGTATCTCTTCCCTCCCCTAGATAATTTTGAAGCAGATCTCAGATATCATACCATTTCATCTGCATTTATCTCAGTATGTTTCTCTAAAAGAGAAGTACTCTAATTAAACATAACCATAATACCATCGTACCTAAAAAGTTAATCATAGTTTAAAGATACCTGATACCTAGAAATGTTCATTTCTTTTGGCTCATAAAATTCATATTTCCTTCTTAAATATTAAAGAACTGTCACTTGATTTCTGATATCTACCAAAAAAGTTTGATTTTATAGTTTTAGTATTTTTTGCTTAGTTTCTAAAAACACACATTGACATCCTTGGGTAAAATTACCTTTATAAATTATTTGCAAGGATTTCTTAGTACTTCTAGGGGTAGGTATCTAATGATATTTGTTATTCTTAGGATGTAAAATAAATTACCTACTTTCTAGTCTGAGATGTATTGGAAAAATTAAAATTTATTTGAATTTTGAGATTAACCTTTGCAGTATAGGGATTTTTTGTGTCTGTTTTGAGATGTTTAAAGCAGAGTAGATAAGGAGAGTATATACCAAACCTAAAGTAAGAATGTATACGATTATATACATATGTATATACATTTGATTATATATGAAGTTACTCCTGTTTTAAACACAATATTGAGCAACTATGCATTTACCACAAATGTACCTGATTTTATATAGGACTTTTAAACATTTATTAAAGATTTTAATAATTCAAGATTTGCCTCTCGCATATTATTGGCAGTATAGTCAAAGCAGCTCACCTTCAGGGCTTTTATTATCAAGCGTGATGACTTTTACTGTATGGCTTTATAAGGTAGTTCATAGTTGGGATTTTTTTGTATTTGTGTTTTTTTGTATTTGTGTTTTTTGTATTTTTACACCAGAATTTTCAGTCTAATTTTTTCATTTGATTTTTCAATCTAAACTAGAATATTTTAACCTGGGTTTACATACATTTGATTTTAAAAGGCTATGCTTTAAAAGACATTTGGTTCTATAAATGAATAAGCAGTATTATATGCACCTGTGCAATGTCTTCCTATACATATGTACATACTTATGTGATTTTGAAGAAATATTAAAAATTCCTTTTATATCTTTTCATAAGTACCCAGACTGTGAAAAGTTTCTAAGGACATAACAGTTAGGGAGCATTACCTTCACAACAGTGTCCCGTCTTCAGTGTAACAGTGCCTGTTTGCAGAACACGTGCTTGAAGTCCTAGTCTAGCGGTGGCAACTGCTTGTTGTCCAACTGTTCCTTAGTAGCTTGCTGCCTGGTGTCATGTGCTGCTATGCAGCCTGCAGCTGTAGAACAGCTTGTGAGTTTCTATGAAGCTAAGTAATCTGTTAGAAAATTGTACCCATGATTTTGGCCTCAGTTGATTTAACTAACTATAACAAATGACAACATTTTAAAATACAAATAACTTTAAAGGAATTTCTTAAAACTAATTCTCATTCTTAGTTCTTTTCAAACTTAAAATATAGATGGATTTTAACAAGCTGTTTATGTTCCCTTTTCACCCAGAATATTTATAGTTATGCTATTTTTTATGTAGTGTGTGAGAGAGTCAGTGATTTAAAAAAAAATTTTAGGCATATTTAAAACACACTTAATTTTTGTGTATACAATAATCATCAGTAGTAACAACTGGCTTTAAGTGATTTAAACACTAAATAAGGCACAGCTTAATACAAGCACATGAGGATAAAAGTCAGGAGTAGAATATTCCATAAAAGATGTCAGGAGAAGAAAAGTCAGATTTTGTTTTATACAGCTTCAGACTCCCACTGTGACAGAAGTGTTCTGTGTGAAGCAGTGTGCTTTATTTTGGGGACCCGAAAGCAAAGTATTCTGTACACCCACGTATGGGATCCCTAACCCAGATCCAGAGACAATAAACTGCTACTTCAGATTTTCTGTCAAGACTTTTCGGCCGGGCGCGGTGGCTCAAGCCTGTAATCCCAGCACTTTGGGAGGCCGAGACGGGCGGATCACGAGGTCAGGAGATCGAGACCATCCTGGTTAACACGGTGAAACCCCATCTCTACTAAAAAAAAATACAAAACACTAGCCGGGCGAGGTGGCGGGCGGCTACTCGGGAGGCTGAGGCAGGAGAATGGTGGGAACCCGGGAGGCGGAGCTTGCAGTGAGCTGAGATCTGGCCACTGCACTCCAGCCTGGGCCATAGAGTGAGACTCCGTCTCAAAAAAAAAAAGAAAAGACTTTTCTTTGCTTCTGATTGACATAATACTAAAACATTTTACCATGCTTAAAATTTCCAGGTGATTTTAATCTTCCTTTACTTCTTACTGGCAGCAGTGTGTAGTCTTTTATTTTGTTATTCCTGGTGTGTTTTTTAAGCATTCACCTGAACTTTCGTTAAAAAAGCTTCTTTCTTTCATTTTTTTTTTTTTGTGCCGTGACTCAAGATGAGTTTTTGAAGTTGTAAGATGATAGCATTTTATCCCATTAAATGATACGTTACGCTTGAAAACTTTCATGGTAATATTTTTACATTTTTGTAGGAAAAGCACTCCTGCCTCCCTTTCTGACGTGTTAGAAAAATCTGTTTGCAGAATTATCTGAAGTAAATAAGTGTATGTATCCCAGTTACATTTTCTGAAAGTTTTGGTTCCTCTGTACTTTTGCTTTTTGTTTGAGACAGGGTTTTGCTATGTTGCCTAGGTTGGACTTGAATTCCTGGGCTTGTGCCATCCTCCTTCCTCAGCCTCCTGAATAGCTGGGACTACAGGCACATAACACCACACTCTCTATAGTTATTTTTGCAAGCTTCTGATGACTCGCTTGATTATTTTTCTGTGTACTTTCATGTAAATTTACAGGAATCATATCTTAAGAGTTTACCTTAAGTTCTTTGTGGAAGGTGGTAGAAATATACTTAATTAAATAAATATCTTTTCAGAGACATCATATAAGATGTAGAAATATATTTAATTAAATAAGTGTCTCTTCAGAAACATCACATAAGACTTCTGAGTTTTTTCTGTCTAGGTTTCTGGAGGTAAAGTGTAAACATTTTGTCTTTGCTAGTTCCCAAGTTTGTTAATAGGCCTACCATCTTACAGACTCCAAACTTGCATTCCACAGCTTTATCAAGGTGCAAAAGGCATTTCTGTTTAGGGTACTCTTACACAGGACAAAACATTCCAAGGATACTTTGTACAGATCACCTGACATAATTCAGTTGCCACAGTGACTCAGTCAGAGAGATTGTTATCTGGTTTTAAATAAATCTCAAGTATTGTTATGTTTATACCCATTGTATATAAAGTCAACTTTAAATTCATTAACAGCACATTTATGTTCTTCTAAACTAAGATTTGAATGTTTTCGATACCTTTGTTTCCAATAATTGTCATGGCCCTATTAAGAGATTGCAGGAGCTCTTAAACCTTGGGCAAAAACAAATATTTTCATTGTTCAACTTCCCTCCTTTCTGGTTGCACATTACTCATGTCCACCTCAGAGCGTGAATTAGTTTATGCCAGAATGGGTCTTTTCTGTATTGCCTTCGTTTTCTGTGATTTTTTTTTCATTTTTATCTATATTTTGTTGAATGTTTTCCAGTTTCGATCCTCAAAAGTATTTACAAAATCTCTTATGTAAATATTCATATCCTTAAAATACAAGTGTAACCTTTATGTTAATTTTTAGGAATTATAATGGTTTTTCATATTTAGGTGAAAAATAAAATGACAAAGGAACAGTACATTAAGATGAATAGAGGTATCAATGACAGTAAAGACCTTCCTGAAGAGTATCTATCAGCCATCTATAATGAAATAGCTGGGAAAAAGATATCAATGAAGGAAACAAAAGAACTAACAATCCCTACAAAATCAAGTAAACAAAGTAAGTATCTAAATTAATTAAATTCTGATTGTTCAAGGGGGAAAATATGGGTTCCTAAGAGTTTTTCACTTATGGTCAGGTGTGGTGGTTTGCATTTATAGTCCCCAGCTACTCAGGGCGGCTGAAGCAGAAGGATCACTTGAACCCAGGAGTTCGAGACCAGCATAGGCAATATAGCGAGGTTCTTGTCTCTAAAAAAGAAAAAACTTTATAATTTAAAAGAGAGTTTTTCACTTTATTTAGAATAAAGTAACCTTAGAAATACTGTTAAGAACCATGTTTTGATGAGAAATATTATAATAGAGTTTGGTGATGTGATTGTATTTTTTTCCCCACATTCTGAAGAAAGGTAACACTGACCAGTGATTAGTGGAAAATGGAATACATTATATGCATGTGTCAGTGTGCATTTAATATACGCGGATCCATTTAGTAGTTAACCCCAGCAAGGATTTGGAGGTCATAAAGAGTAGTTAGACTCAATAGTCAGGCTTCAAGACCCTTGTCATTTTTTCTTCTTCCTCATCATCTTCAAGCGATATATTTCCATTTGTTCATCTTTTATTACACATAAACGGAAGCTGAAAGTAGGGGTGATTGGAAGAGGTGGGGAGACTTAGGATCAGGTGAGAGCTCATAGAGTTAGAAATTGCTACCTCAAACAGACCACAAGTTATATCACTATAGAGTCCCTAGATCTAACTAGCACCAGGAGGCACCTGTGAACCCAGCCCCCTTCTAGACACTCTGTACCTGTGGACAGTGGTAATTAAGTTTGAGCTGAAATCTGACTACAGGAATGAGATGAGGGTAATGGCTCAAGAATATAACAGTAATATAGAAAGAGGATTCTTGCATTTCTGAGCACTTCCACTTGGAACTAAAATCTCAAGTTTAAACAGAGTACAGCAGTTAAATCCAAATGGCAGGAGAAAAGAATATTATATATTGTATCATCCTCATATCCCTCTTTTTCTGTCCTATTTTATGTATGGTGGTAGGAAATAAGAGAAGCTGGAAATGGGAAGGAGATGGTGGTGTGCTGAAAACACCAAAATTACCCTGGAGTTAAGTTATGGCCAGTTGTTTTCTTGTTAACTCAGGAGCTGTCATTCAAACCTGTGTGGTACAAAGATGCCATTGCCTCTTTTTTTTTTTTTTTTTTTTGAGACGGAGTGTTGCTCTTGTTGCCCAGGCTGGAGTGCAATGGCATGATCATGGCTCAGCGCGATCTCGGCTCACCACAACCTCCATCTCCTGGGTTCATGCGATTCTCCTGTTTCAGCCTCCCAAGTAGCTGGGATTGCAGGCGTGTGCCACCACACCTGGCTAATTTTTTTGTATTTTTAGTAGAGACCAGGTTTTTCCATGTTGGTCAGGCTGGTCTTGAACTCCTGACCTCAGGTGATCCGCCTGCCTCGGCTTCCCAGAGTGCTGGGATTACAGGCATGAGCCACCACACCCGGCCAGATACCATTGCATTTTACCTCTCTACTCTTCTCCAGTTCCATGTTTGGGTTGTTTCCCTAATTTATTGTGACAGTTGTACCTACTCGTTTCCCTTGTCATAGGTTTTCCACTTATTCCTGACTCCCAGTCTAGGTATTTATTTTTTGAGGCAAAATTCATATAACATAAAATTAGCCATTTAAAAATGAATAATTCAGCGGCATTTAGTACATTCACAGTGTTGTGCAACTACCACCTCTAATTCCAAAATATTTCATTATCCCAAAATGAAACTCCAAACCCATCAAGCAATTACTCCTTATTCCCTCTCCCCCAGCCCCTGGAAAATACCAGTCTACTTTCTATTTCCGTGGATTTTACCTATTCTGGATTTTTCATATAGGTGGAATCATACAATATGGGATCTTTTGTGTCTTGCTTCTTAGGATTATTTTTAATTAGTGTTGGTGGTGTTTATTATTTGATAGTAAAACATCAAAATAGAATTCTTAAATGTTTTATATTTTAAATGCTGATAGTGTTTATTGTTTCAGATGTAGCCAGTGAAAAACAAAGAAGACTTCTGTACAACTTAGAAATGGAGCAGATGGCCAAGACAGCTAAAGCACTCATGGAGGCCGTGAGCCATGTTCAGGCACCTTTTACAAGTGCAACACATTTGGAGCATGTGAGGCCCATGTTTAAGGTTAGAATTTTCAAGTAACATCTGATTGCAGTGTACGGTTATATATAACCGTACATATATAATATTTTTAAGTTAAGGAAGGGATACAGTGATATAACACATTAGTGTAGACCTATTGAGGTGAAATTCATATAACATGTTATTTAGGACATAGTAAATACAAATTTTCTATTACTTAGAACAAGAAGAGTTACTCACTATAATTAATAGTTGTGTAATCCTGGGAATTAAGAATAGAAAAGTTTTGGAGAATGATCGTTAATCCTTGGCCCGATTTTCTCTAAATTAGTCATGCTTAAATCTTTGGAGTTAACTCACATTTCAAATGATCATGAGGCTCTTGTTTTCTTCAAGTGCTTTGGCCTCAGGATCTTATATCAGGCTTCTGAGTATGCCTGGGGCCCGGAAAGTAGGGTAAGGAACAGAAGAGAATATTATTTGTTTGTGGGTTGATTTAGTGAGAATGATACTTACTCTTTAAAATTTGATTTCCCATTCCTTCTTCATTCTCCATCCTTTCTCCAAATTCCAGAATGAGTAAGCAGTGCATTACAAGAGTTGTAGCAAAGTGGAGTGGTGTCTAGTTAAGTTTGAAAAGAGAAAGTTGGTAAAGTATATTCCTGTTCATGAGATCATATGGCAGGATAATCTATGGAGGCTAAAGATCATAATCTGATGCTTACTCTGATTCTAACTACACGTATGTGTGGGTAGTAAAAGATGACTACGGGATTCTTGTGCTTCCTTTTAGCTCCAAAATTTTGTAAGTACTTCTACCTCTTCTTCAAGGTCCATGTGATACACTGTTTCTAAACGTTGATGAAGAATCATGAGATGAGAGTGAGCTTTTATGATCTGTTCTCTGGATTTGTTGTAGTTTATTTAAACATCCTCCAAACTAGAATTAACAATCTTTTCCCTCAATGCCATTTCTGCTACCACAGTGCTACTCCAGACACCCTCATTTCTCCCTCTGCTTACTGTGGCATTCTCCTAACAGGCATCTTCATTTCTACTTTTTCACTCCTCTTACCCATTTATAGAGACCAGAGTGATCTTTTTAAAATACCAAATGAAATGCCAGTTTCTTACTTAAAGCTTTTTATTGGCTTTGCATGATACCATGAAACCTGACACACCGTTGGTGTCTGTAGACTTTCTGTGATCTGGCTCCACCTGCCTCTCCAATTTCATCACTAGATCTCTTCTGTCTCTTACTATGCCGCAGTCACACCAGCATTTTTTGGTTTCTGGAACATCTTAAGTTATTTTCTCTTCAGGGCATTCATATGAGGTATATCCTTTGTCTAGAATGTTCTTTCCTTCTTTGCCTGAATAGTTTCCAGTTTAAATATTACCCTCTCAGCCAGGCACGGTGGCTCACGCCTGTATTCCCAGCACTTTGGGAGGCTGAGATGGGTGGATTGCTTCAGGTCAGGAGTTCAAGACCAGACTGACCAACATGGTGAAACCCCATCTCTACTAAAAGTACAAAAATTAGCCGGGCTTGGTGGCGTGCACCTGTAGTCCCAGGTACTTGAGAGCTGAGACAGGAGAATTGCTTGAACCTGGGAGATGGAGGTTGTAGTGAGCCAAGATCAGGCCACTGCACTCCATCCTGGGTGACAGAATGAGACTCTGTCTCAAAAATAAAAATAAATAAATATCACCCTCTCTGAGAGTTCTGCACTGTCCCCTCTAATCTAAACTAGGTCCCTAATTCATAATATTCTATGCCTTTCCTTCAATATATCTATAGATTTATCTATCCATCTGTCTGTCTGTATGTCTGTCTATCTGTATGTATGTCTGTGTACAGATTTGTGTGCTCCTCAACTTACGATGGGATTATGTCTCAATAAACCCATTGTTTAAGTGGAAAATGTATTTAATACACCTAACTTACAGAACGTTATAGCTTAGCCTTGCCTGCCTTAAACATGCCCAGGATAATTACCTTAGCCTACAGGTGGGCAAAATCATCTAACACAAAGCCTGTTTTATGCTACAGTACTGAATATCTCATGTACTTTATTGAATGCTATACTGAAAATGAAAAACAATAGTTGTATGAATATATTGTAAAGTCAAAAAATGGTAAATTGAACCATTGTAAGTTGGGAACTGTCTGTATATACATTATTTATATACATTTATGGGGTAAGGAACTACATCTGTTCATTTTTCCCAACATTGATCATAGTTCCTGGCTTGTGTTAAGAACTCAATGAATAAACATTGGCTGGGTGGAAGGAATGAATGATATATTCCTGGAATGCAATGTATAATATTAAGGGATATACACTTTTTTTGAGATAAAGCAAGGACAAAAACAAGGTTTATCTTGTTAGGAACAAGATACAGTGTCACTTACAGTCTTCAAACATTATTGCACTTTATCATAATTTGACAAAGCATTCATGAAACAATCTGTAGACTAGTTTTAACAGACAAATAACATCTGTAAGCAGGCATGACTGTCCTAAATTGTTTACTACGTGTGAATTTTACAAACATTATTTATAGTAATGGTAGTGGTGGCGCTGGAGAGTATTGCACCTTCTCCAAACTGCACAGTGAGAACCACTATTCTGTGAGATGTCTCTTCACTTTGTTGATTGTTTCCTTTGCTTTGCAGAAGCTTTTTAACTTGATATGTCCATTTGTCCATTTTTACTTTGGTTGCCTGTGCTTGTGGGGTATTCCTCAAGAAATCTTTGCCCAGATTAATGTCCTAGAGAGTATCCCCAGTGTTTTCTTACGGTAGTCTCATAGTTTGAGGTCTTAGATGTAAGTTTTTAATCCATTTTTATCTGATTTTTGTATATGGCAAGATAAAGGATAAAGGAGTTTGATTCTTTTGTATATGGATATCCAGTTTTCCCAGCACTGTTCATTGAAGAGACTGTCCTTTCTCCCAATGTATGTTCTTGGCACCTTTGTAAAAAATGAATTCAGTAGATGTATGGATTTATTTTTGGGTTCTCTATTCTGTTCCAGTAATCTACATATCTCTTTTTATGCCAGTGCTATGCCATTTTGGCTACTATAGCTCTGTAGTATAACTTGAAGGCAGGTAATGTGATTTCTTCCAGTTTTGTTCTTTTTGTTCAGGATAGCTTTGGCTGTTCGGGTCTTTTTTGATTCCATATAAATTGTAGAATTTTTTTTTTCTATTCCTATTAAGAATGTCATGGTGTTATATAGATTGCTTTGGGTAATATGGACATTTTAGCAATACTGATTCTTCTAATCCATAAACAAAATATCTTTCAATTTTTCTGGTGTCCTCTTCAGTTTCTTTCATCACTGTTCTATAGTTTTCATTGTAGAGATCTTTCACTTCTTTGGTTAATTTTTAAAATTTCTTTCTTAGATTGTTCACTGTTGTCAAATAGAAATGCTACTGAATTTTGTATGTTGTTTTTTGTATCCTGCAGCTTTACTGAATTTATCGGTTCTAATAGTTTTTTTGGTAGAGTGTTCAGGCTTCTCTGAATATAAGATCATATCACCTGCAAATAGGTAATTTGACTTCTTCCTTTCCAGTTTGGATGTCTTCTATTTCTTTCTCTTTTCTGATTGCTCCAGCTAGTTCTTCCAGTACTTTGTTGAATAACAGTGGTGAAAGTAGGCATCCTTATTATGTTTCAGATGTTAGAGGAAAGGCTTCCTGTTTTTCCCTTTTCAGTACAATACTAGCTGTGGTCTGTTGTATATGGCTTTCATTATGTTGAGGAATATTCCTTCTATACCTACCTTTTTGAGAGTTTTTATCATGAAGGGATGTTGAATTTTATTAAATACTTTTTGAGCATCAGTTGAAATGATCATATGGTATTGTCTTTCATTCTGTTGATATGATGTATCACATTGATTAATTTGTGTATGTTGAACCATCCTTGCATCCCTGGGGTAAATCTCACTTGGTCATGATTAATAATCTTTTAAATGTGTTGTTGAATTTGGTTTGCTAGTATTTTGTTGAGGATTTTTGCATCCATGTTCATCAGTGATATTGGCCTGCAATTTTTTTTTTTTAATGTGTCTTTGCCTGGTTGTGGTATCAGGATAATACTGGCCTTGTAGAATGAGTTTGGAAATACTCCCTTCTCCTCTGTTTTCAGAATAGTTTGAATAGGATTGGTATTAGTTCTTTAAATGTTTGGTAGAATTTAGCAGTGAAGCCATCAGATCCCACGCTTTCCATTGCTGGGAGACTTTTTATTATGGCTTTGATCTCATTGCTTGTTATAGGTCTGTTCAGGTTTTGAATTTCTTCTTGGTTCAATCTTGGTAGATTCTGTGTGTCTAGGAATTTATCCATTTCCTTTAGATTTTCCAGTTTACCGGCATTTAGTTGCTCAGAGTAACCACTAAGAGAATCCTTTGAATTTCTGTGGTATCAGTTGTAATGTCTCCTTTTTCATCTCTAATTTTATTTACTTGTGTCTTCGGTCTTTTTTTTCTTAGTCTTGGTTAAGGTTTGTCAAGTTTGTCTATCATTTCAGAAAACCAACTTTTTGTTTTGTTGATGTTTTGTATTTTCAAAATTTCAATTTCATTCATTTGTGCTCTGATCTTTATTTTCTTCTACTAATTTTGGGTTTGATTTGCTCTTGCTTTTCTAGTTCTTTAAGATGCATCATTAGGTTGTTTATTTGGAGTTTTTCTTCTTTTTTGATGTAGGCACTAATAGCTATAAAATTCGCTCTTAGTACTACTTTCACTATATTCCATAGGTTTGGGTACGTTGTATCTTCATTATCATTTGCTTCAAGAAATTTTTCAGTTTTCTTCTTAATTTCTTCATTGACCCACTGGTCATTCAGGAGCATATTCTTTAATTTTCATGTGTTTGTATTGTTTCTAAAATTATTCTTGTTATTGATTTCTAGTTTTATTCCATTGTAGCAGAGAAGAGGCTTCATATTGTTTCAGGTTTTAAAAATGTTTTCAGATTTGTTTTGAGTCTTAACATATGGTCTGTCCTCTAGAATGATCCATGTGCTGAGGAAAAGAATGTGTATGCTACTGCTGTTGGATGAAATATTCTGTAAATATCTATTAGGTCCATTTGTTCTATAGTGCAGATTAAATCTGATGTTTCTTTGTTGATCTTCTGCTGGAAATTTGTCCGATATGGAAAATGAGGTGTTGAAGTCTCCAGCTGTTATTGTATTGGGTCTGTCTCTGTCTTTAGCTCTAATAATTTGCTTTATATATTTGGGTGCTCCAGTGCTGGGTGTGCATCTGTATATATGCAGACACATACACACACCCTCACACAATGGCATATCCTCTTGCTGAATTGACCTCTTTGTCATTACATATTGGCTTTCTTTCTTCCTAGTTTTTGTCTTGAAATATATTTTGTCTGATGGTAAGTATAGCTACTCCTGCTCTTTTTTGCTTTCCATTTGCATGGAATATCTTTCCATCCCTTTATTTTCTGTCTGTATGTATCATTGTAGGTGAAGTGTGTCTCTTGTACACAACAGATCATTGAGGCTTGTGTTTTTATTCATTCAGCCACTATGTATCTTTTTATTGGAGAGTTTAGCCTATTTATATTCAGCATGACTATTTGGTAAAGACTTACTCCTCCCATTTTGTTATTTTCTGGTTGTTTTGTGGTCTTTTCTTCTTTCTTTCCTTCTTTCCTATCTTCCTTTTAGTGAAGGTTATTTTCTGTGATGGTTTGATTTAATTTCTTACTTTCTATTTTTTGTTTATTCATTATAGGTTTTTTTGGTTTGAGGTTACTATGAGGCTTGCAAGTACTATCTTACAACCCATTATTTTAAGCTGATAACACTGCTTGCATAAACAAATAAACAAGTGAAAATAAAACCAATAACTCTACACTTTAATTTGTTCCCCCGCTTTTTAACCTTTTGTTGTTTTTGTTTATACCTTATTGTACTGCCTGTGTCTTGAAAAGCTGTGGGTCATCTTTCTGTCTTACTACTTAAGAGTATTTTACATGTCACAGTTACAGAGTGTTATAATACTATTTTTTTCTGTGTACTTTCTGTAACCAGTGAGTTTTGTACTTTTAGATGATTTCTTCTTACTCATTAATGCCCTTTTTCTGATTGAAGTACTCCCTTTAGTATTTCATGCAGAACATGTCTGGTATTGAAATCCCTCAGCTTTCATTTGGGAAATTACTGCTCTTTCATGTTTAAAGGATAGTTTCACCAGATATGTACTATTTTCAGGTAAAAGTTTTTTTTCCATAAGCACTTTAAATATGTCATACCACTGTACCCTGGCCTTTGTGGTTTGCACTGAATAGTCTCCTGCCAGACATATTGGAACTTTGTTGTATGTTATTTGTTTCTTTTCTCTTCTTGCTTTTAGGGTCCTTTATGTTTGACCTTTGTGAGTTTAATTATTAAAAGGCCTTGAGGTAGTTTTCTTTGGGTTACATTTGTTTGATGTTCTATAACCTTCTTGTACTGGATACTGTTATTTTTCTGTAGGTTTGGGGAGTTCTCTGTTGTTATCCCTTTGAATAAACTTTCTGCCTCTATCTCTTTCTCTGCCTCTTTGAAGACCAATAACTTTTAGAATTGGCCTTTTAAAGCTATTTTCCAGATTTTATAGGTGTGCTTCATTCTTTTTTCTTTTGCCTCCTCTGACTGTATTTTTTTCAGATAGCCTGTCTTCACGCTTACGAATTCTTTATTCTGCTTGATCAGTTCTGCTATTAAGAGACTCTGATGGGGCTGGGCACTGTAGTTTATGCCTGTAATCCCAACATTTTGGGAGGCTGAAGTGGGCAGATCGCTTGAACCCAGGAGTTTGAGACCAGTCAAGGCAACATGGCGAAGCTCTGTCGCTACAAAAATTAGCCAGGTGTAGTGTGGCTTGTGCCTGTGGTTCCAGCTACTAGGAAAGCTGAGGTGGGAGGATTGCTTGAGCCTGGGAGGTGGAGGTTGCAGTGAGCTGTGATGCCACTGCACTCCAGCCTGAGTGACAGAGTGAGATCCTCAAAAAAAAAAAAAAAAAAGAGAGATTGCTTTTTATCTTTCCTTTTTTTTTTTTTTTTTTTTTTTTTTAGATGGAGTCTCACTTTGTCACCCAGGCTGGAGTGCAGTGGCATGATCTCAGCTCACTGCAACCTCCGCCTCCCAGGTTCAAGCAGTTCTGCCTGCCTCAGCCTCCTGAGTAGCTGGGATTACAGGCACCTGCCACCATGTCTGGCTAATTTTTGTATTTTTAGTAGACACAGGGTTTTGTCATGTTGGCCAGGCTGGTCTCAAACTCCTGATCTCAGGTGATCCGCCCACCTCGGCCTTCCAAAGTGCTGGAATTACAAGCGTGAACCACTGTGCCTGGCCCGCATTTTTCGACTGTGGAATTTTGTTTGATTCTTTTTTATTATTTTAATCCTTTTAAAAATTTGTCTGATGGAATTCTGAATTTCTTCTGTGTTACCTTGAATTTATTTGAGTTTCCTCAAAGCAGGTCTTTTGAATTCTCTGTCAGAAAGTTCACATATATCTCTTTCTCTAGGATTGGTCCCTGGTATTTAGTTCATTTGGTGAGGTCATGTTTTCCTGGATGGTCTTGATACTTACAGATGTTCATTGATGTCTGGGCTTTGAGTAATTAGGTATTTATTGTAATCTTCTCAGTCTGGGCTTGTTTGTACCCATCCTTCTGGGGAAGGCTTTCCAGGTATTCAAAAGGACTTGATGATATGGTTTGGCTGTGTCCTTACCTATATCTCATCTTGGATTGTAGCTCCCATAATTCCCACGTGTCATGGGAGAGACGCAGTGGGAGGTAATTGAATCTGGGGGGCAGGTCTTTTCCCATGCTGTTCTTGTGATGGTGAATGAGTCTCATGAGAACTGATGGTTTTATAAAGAGGAGTTCCCCACACAAGCTCTCTCTTGCCTGCTGCTAAGACATGACTTTGCTCCTCCTTGCCTTCCACCATGATTGTGAGGCTTCCCAGCCACATGGAACTGAGTCTGTTAAGCCTGTTTTTCTTTATAAATTACCCAGTCTTGGGTATGTCTTCATTAGCAGCTTGAGAATGGACTAATATACTTGGGTATTATGATCCATGCCATATCTGCTTTAGGGGACTTCCCAAGCCCAGTAACGGTGGGTTTCTTGCAGACTCATAGAGGTATCGCCTTAGTGGTCTTCAATAACATTCAGAAGAATTCTCTGGATTACCCCCCAGGTTCCAGGTAGGTCCAGAGATACTATCTTGGAGCCAGGGACATGAGTCAGAAACCTTAGGAATCTACCTGGTGTTCTATTCTACTGCAGCTGAGCTGGCACTGAAACTACAAGACACAGTCCTTCCCACTCTTCCCTCCCCTTTTCACAGGCAGAGGAGTCTTAGCCCGTGGCCATCACCACCACAGGCCCATGGGGAGTACTGCCAAGCTACTGCTGATGTTCACAAGGGCCAAGGGCTCTCTCGTGAGCTTGTCTTGAATGCTGCCAGGCTGGGACTCACCCTTCAGGGGTGAGTGGTCTTCCCTCTGGCCCAGGACAGGTACAGAAATGCCATCCCAGAGCCAAGGCCTGGAATAAGGTCTCCAAGAGCCCACTTGTTGCTCTACCCTTCTGTGGCCAAGCTGGTACCTAAAATGCAAGCCAAAGTCCCCTTTACTTTGTCCTCTGCAAGAAGAAGGAGTCCCTCCCCATAGCCACCACAGCTGGGAATGCGCTGAGTCTCACCCGAGTCCCACAGTGTATTACCTGGATATCACTCTGGCTATTCAGGGCCCAGGGGCTCTTTAGTCAGCAACTGATGGATCCTCTGAGGACTGGGCCCTTCCCTTCAAGGCAGTGGGTTCCCTTCTGGCCTAGGATGTGTCTAGAAATCAGAGCTAGGGCCTGGAAAGGAGGCCTCACACCTCTGCCTGGTGCCCTATCCTACTGTGGCTGAGCTGATTTTAGAGATGCAAGACAAAGTCCTCTTTATTCTTCCCTCTCCTTTCCTTAAGTATAAGGAGGGAGTCTGTTCTGGAGCTACAAGCTATGCTTCGGGGAGGGGTGATGCCAGCACTCCCTTAGCCACCCTAGCTGGTGTCTGAGTAGGTTGTGTATCCCCCATGTCCACTGCCTCCAAGCCCAGCACAGCTAGACCTTGCCTAGGAGTTGCAGTCCTTGTGGCCTAGACTGATTTTCAAGTTTATTTAGGGCCCCAGAACACTTTAGTCCATGCTGGTGTGGCTTGCTGGAACTCAGGTTCCTACTGCTAGGATGGGTGATGCCTCTCTGGCTGTGGCTCATCTGAATGCTTCCTCTGTGGGTGGACATCAGCTCAGTTCAGCTTTCTACTGTGATAGGATGGCACTGAGTTCAGTGTAAAGTCTCACAGTTGCTGCACTGTCCCTCTCCCAAGTACACAGATTTTCTCTCCGCAGCACAGGGCCGCTGATGGGAGATGGGGGAGGGATGGCATTGGTGATTTAAGACTGTCTTTCCTACCCTCTTCGGTGTCCCTTTCAGTGAAACGAAGTTAAAACCAGCTAC
>NW_012101665.1:1172420-1219544 GCF_000951045.1 Mandrillus leucophaeus | reverse complement strand
TGTGTGTGTGTGTCTGTGTGTGTCTGTGTGTGTGTGTAGATAGTTGTTAAATTTGGTGTTCCTGCATGGGGGATGATTGGTGGAGCTGTCTTTTTGGCCCTCTTGTTCCTGCATATTATCCATTTTTAAGAACTTTTTAATGTATTGCCAAACTGTGTTCCACAAAGGTTTGTACAGTTATGAGTGCAGTTTAATTGCTGCCTGGATATTATTTAGTTGTAATTTGATAGGAGAAATCATTGTCTTTGATTCCTAAAGGAGTTAAACATTTTTTTTTCACTGCCTTAAGAACCATTTGTATCTCTTCTTGTGTAAAATATAACACAGGTTTCCAAATAGATACACTGTTTCTCCACAAAATGTGTAAGTTATTGCTGTCATATAGTACTTTGTAGTTTAGAAGTACTGCACTTACGTTTCTCACAGCTTCTCTCTGTAGTGGCAGTTCAAATATAATAGATGAAAAGTGAGGTTCAGAGAGATTAAATAAGTGGCAGAACTGAGACTAGAACCTAGGTTCTATAGCTTATGTTTCTTTGTTTAGAGATCATAAATGTTTACTTCTCAACTTTCTGAAGTTTAGAAACAAAGCTCTGGGTAATTGCTTTCCTTAGTAATGCTAAATACTTTATAGGTCTTTTAGAAATTTGGTTGTAATTTCTATAGCACACTGATAGAAACATTTTTCATCTTTATGGCTATATGGCTATATATAGTTTTTCTTTATGATGACCACTTAAAAGCAGTTGAGTACTTTTACATCAGACATTTCAAAGTTGTGTATTTTATTAGAATTTTCAGTGGCCAAAAAGTAGCGTCTTTTTTCCTTTATATTGTAACTTCATTCAGGATTCAAAGTTTCGATGGTAAAATTTCAATAAGTATTTGTTGTCTTCCACAGTGTATCATGAGGAAGTATTTTATTGAACTATTTTTTAAATATTGTCCAACTGAAAACCAGAAATATCACTTAGGTCTCAATGTAAAATATTTAACTATTTTTTAAAAATTAGGCTAAATGATGTTCAGGGAATGGGCTTAAAGAAAAGAGAACAATGTTGTTTGTTTCAAGTAGGAAAATGATTAACAGGATCTTACTGGAAATACAGTATGTGAAATATTGCAAGAGACAAAGCTTACAAGGAGAGGAGTTCTGAAGTCGGGTAAAACTAATATTTTTATGAAAATTGATTATTTCCATTTTTTAATTGATGTGAATAATTTATAGGTACAGTTCTTAAAATATGCCTAAGGTCCTCTATTGAATTTATTATTTTGTTCTCCCATTTATTCAAGCCCAGGCAACATTATATAGTTTTCCCCCTTTATTTAAGAAAGCTTTCTAGATAACTGCTAAGAATTTCATTTCTTTTTTTAAGAACTGGTATTGTCTAAAAGCTTTGAGAAGTATTAATGTGTTATCATAAACTTAAAATACAATTTTTAATTTTTGTAGTTGGCTTGGACACCTTTTCTGGCTGCATTCAGTGTGGGTCTACAAGATTGTGATGATACTGAAGTAGCCTCTCTTTGCCTGGAAGGTATAAGATGTGCAATCAGAATTGCATGCATTTTCAGCATTCAGGTAACAGAGAATTTTGTCTTTGTAGCCAGTTTGGAACATTAATTATGCCATTACAATAGTTTAAATTACAATAATCGTTTTATGTGTGACATTAAAAACTAATTTCAAGTTTATGATGGAATTTAAATGAATCTTAATGTTTAAGCTTCTGAGAGGCTGTTATGGAAGGGGTAGTTCTATACTGATCTGTCTAAAGTTTATCATTATAACTTCGGTTACAGTTTTTTGTCTTATTGAAGATTATATAAAAAGTTTTCAAGACTTTGAATTCCTGTGTTAATTTGAACATCTTGTTTAAACATATAAAATATTTTATTGAATCAGTTTATATACAAGGATGTATATATTCTGTATGATTTTATAACTTAAGCCTAAGAGCAGGTTATCTTTAAGACATGTAAATATTGAATACATACTTTTCATGAAAGAAGTCCTTTCTAGTAATTTATATGCTTTGAGGAACTTTTCTTTTAAAAAAAGAAAAATGCATTCAACATTTAATTATAAATGCTAATGGTTTGCAAAAAGTATAGCGTAGCTGTGGAGAAAATGAGCAAATGTATAAATCATGTTTTTGCTCATCTACATAGTATTCAAAACAAAAGTGCTTAGTAAATTTTTTTTACTGTATGAATTCATTGGTTATCACTGAAGGTCTCGATTTGACACTACCACTGGCTTTGGATTTTAGAAATGTGTCTTTTCTGCTTCATGTGTCATCTTAAAATGAATGAAAATAAAAAAAACTTTTGTGAAATTATATGTAATTCATGACAAGTAAAACTTACTGAAGTTACAAGTTACTGAACTTACGAGTTTAGGAGTGGAGGTTTAATAGGCAAAAGAGAGAGAAAGGAGGGCTGGGCACGGTGGCTCATGCCTGTAATCCCAGCACTTTGGGAGGTCGAGGCAGGCAGATCATGAGGTCAGGAGTTCGAGACCAGCCTGGCCAACACAGTGAAACCCCACCTCTACTAAAGATATAGAAAATTAGCTTGGCATGGTGGTGACCACCTGTAATCCCAGCTACTCGGGAGGCTGAGGCAGAAGAATCACTTGAACCTGGGAGGCGGAGGTCACAGTGAGCTGAGATCACGCCATTGCACTCCAGCCTGGGTGACAGGGCGAGACTCTGTCTCAAAAATAAATAAATAAATAAATAAATAAATAAATAAACTTACTGAACAAGTAAAGAGAGTTTGTTAGTGGGGAATTAATCAATCTGCTCTTATTTACAACTGTGTAAATATACTTTTCTCTTTTTTATAGCTGGAGAGAGATGCATATGTCCAGGCACTGGCAAGATTTACCTTACTCACAGTGAGTTCCGGTATTACTGAAATGAAACAGAAGAACATTGACACAATAAAAACACTTATCACAGTGGCTCATACAGATGGAAATTATTTAGGAAATTCGTGGCATGAGGTATAAGCACTTTCTTTATTTTCAGCTTTGCAATTTGGTTTATAAGATGAGCTAATGCTAAATAGTCCATCAGTGAAATGCCTAAATGTTTGGGGAGAAAATTAGTACATTTTGAATAAGTACATTTAGCTTTTTAAAATAATCTATAATGTAGTCTGTGTTTAAATTCTAGCTGCATATATTTAAATCTTTTTGAAGATATTTTTAACATGGAATTTAACATTTTTTTCCTTTTTGTAATTAAGATTCTGAAGTGCATCAGTCAGTTGGAGCTGGCACAGCTTATAGGAACTGGAGTGAAACCTCGATACATTTCTGGAACAGTGCGAGGCAGAGAAGGATCTCTTACTGGAACAAAAGATCAGGCTCCTGATGAATTTGTGGGTTTAGGGCTAGGTGAGAATTTTTACAAAGTATCAAAAATTGTTTTTAACTTCCTCATTATAAGTGAATTTATTGTAGTAATGAAATATAATTAGAGGGAGAAGATAAAATGCCTTTTGTCTAACCTTATGAGAAAAAGTAAGATGACTTGCCTGGTCTGGTTTGCAACATTAAATGACCCTTAGTTTCAGGCTTCTTCCTGGTTGTTGGAGAAGAATACAGTGCGTAGGGTTTTTAAATTACCTGCTTTTAAGAATAAGCAGGTAACTTGAATGTGTGAAAGCTGGGATCAGGTAATAGTTGGGGCAGCTGGAGAAAGCATTCACATTCAGAATTGTTAAGGCAATGAGCAGGCTTAACCAGACTTTTCTGCCGGTCTGAAGCCTCTCCCAGTGGCTCCCCATGCGCTTAATATGACCAGGAACTTTCACATTTAACCCAGTAGAACAAAAGAAAACATTAGCAAAAATGGACAGAGAAGAATGAAAAGCAATACATTTTTTAGTCATAAATGGAAGGACTTCCACCAGGGAAGAAACAGCTTATTAGACTTTGACCTTAAGTATTTCTGGGTTTGAATTCTTTTGTATTTTTTCCTTATTATATGTAAGTTACTTTAGTTCGCTGATATTCGATTTCTGCTTTTGCAAACTAAGAGTAATATCTAATCACAGAATTGTTAGGATTAAATAAGAATATATATTAATGGACTTAGCATAATGGCTGATATAGTAGAAGTTTCTAGATATTCTCTCTCCATCCCTCCCCAACCCACACCTCTAACCAATCTGGACTCATTACTTAGAGCAGGAATCTTCTATCTTTTAGTGATTCCTCTGTTGCTGCTAGCAATACAAATTTTTAGAAACCCCAAAAGAATTTCAAACTTTATAAAGGATCCATAGGAAAAGAAGTAAAAACCAGGACCACATTATGGCTTCAAGTTGAACTGGGGAAAACTAATTCCCGGTGGTAATCAACTGAAGCAGCTAGCAGTACAGTCTGTCCCTCCATGGTAGCATAGATACTTCAGTATTGTAAGGTCTGGGAGGTGCAGGTGTAGACTTGATACTTTGGTGATCTAGCAGCAAGATTTAGAACTACCTGAGCACCTGCACAATGACTTACATAACTTGGAAGCCCAACTCTGTACATTAGAACTGTAATTACTCCATGGGGTAACATGAGATACAGATGAAAACTATTTTCAGGCAAGGAAGTAAATGTGCACTGATTGGTTCAGTAACTTTGAAAAGGCCTAGAGAGTGTGGGAATGCCAAAATAATGACAGGTGTTAATTGCTGGGCCTGAGTTTTGGCAAGTAGAACTACAGAATTAGGTTACACGAAAAATAAAACACCAGTGGGATATCTTCTAGAAGTTTTAGTCCAATGAGAAATAATGATACTTGCTGATAATATTTATTGGTATACTTGAAAATGAATTAAAGTTAATTCATGTACTGTGCTACTTAGGTTGCAAGGATATGAGATGAACTGTCTTCTCCCTTCAGAAAAAGGGAATTTGCAGAAAGATACACACATTGAGGCCTAGAAATGAAAAACAGTTCAGCCTTCCAGGCAACTCTCAAGACCAGTAACACTTATTTTATGCCTTATTTAGGTTTTCTCTGTTATGTACTTTTCTTTTTGGTCTGCACCATTCTCTACTCACTCCTGACTCATCACGCTCCATTTTTGAATCTACATCCTAGAAGGAGCTAGGCTGTTGACTTGGCCCCTGTTGGGCAGAGCCCTCCTGTTGGGCCATCGCGTTGGTTACCAGCCAACCCATGTGACAAATGGCTACCCTTGTCCCCCTGTGCCTCCCAAGGTCAGACAGCAGATGCTTTCTGGAGCAGAATGTTGTCATCAGAATTTAAGCTAGAAGAAGATGTGGTACAGTCAAGCCAGTTTAGTCTGCATATACAGTGGACATATATATATGTATATAGTTTTAAACTAATCCTCTTTTTATTTTTTTGAGTCAGAGTCTCACTGTGTCGCCCAGGCTGGAGTGCGGTGGCGCGATCTCAGCTCACCGCAACCTCTGCTTCCTGGGTTCAAGTGATTCTCCTGCCTTAGCCTTTTGAGTAGCTGGGATTACAGGCGTGTGCCACCATGCCTGGCTAATTTTTGTATTTTTTTAAATAGAGACAGGGTTTCACCATGTTGACCAGGTTGGTCTCTAACTCCTGACCTCATGTGATCTGCCCGCCTTGGCCTCCCAAAGTGCTGGTATTACAGATGTGAGCCACTGTGCCCGGCCATATCCTCTTTTATAAATGGTATCTCTGCCGAGTATTCCATGTAACCAAGTTGATAGGGTTGAGTATATATTTATCATACTTTCTGACTGATAGTAAAAAAGTCTATACTTTCACTTTTTTGAAATATGAAGCTTTCAGTTATTAAGAATACATAGTAGATAATTATTAAATTTGAATTATATGCATTCTTTTTTTTTTCTATTTTTTTTAAAGACAAGGTCTCACTCTGTTGTTGAGGCTGGAGTGCAGTGGCACAGTCAACTCCTGGACTCAACTTTTTTTTTTTATTAAAGTTAGTAAAGTAAAAGCTTGTCCCAGGCTTTCACTATGGTTTCTTTTTTTCCTATTTCAGTGTGTTGCCCAGGCCTGTTTGAAACTCCTGGTCTCAGGTGATCCTCTCACCTTGGCCTCCCAAAATGCTAGGATTACAGGCATGAGTCATGGCACCTGGACTGCATGTGGGTCTTTCAAGAGATATGTTAACATTTAAAAATTCAATGGCTTTGTCACAAAAATGGTCAGAGAGTATTCATGACACACACTTTTAAAAATTTTATTTAACCTAAATATGCCCTCTGTATTGTAATTGCTTTTCTTTCTGCTTTCTTTTCTACATAACCATCCTTCTACGTCTAGGTTGAATGAATTTTTCAGCATATGTGAAACCTTTCTTTGAGCTAACATCCGTGTTCTCTTGTGTGCTTTTGAGTAAATTTGACAAAACTGAAACTCTTATTAAGGGATTTCACATATTTGTGAAATGGGTTCTATGGATTCCTAGACATTTTATGTATTCTTTGACTCCTTTAAATATTTTTTATTAATGATTTTAAATTTTTATATTTAAATATAAAGAACATTTTGACACGTACGTGTGTGTGTGTGTGTGTGTATTTTTTCCCCCCCCCCCCCCCCCAGAATATATGTATTTCCTCTGTGAAAAGGATATCCTTTTGATACACAAAGGAAGTTACCTCATGATTGGCGTTGTTTTTTTCTCATAGGTTTTTCTTTGTAAAATTCCTGTAACATGCTGTGCATGTCGAGTTTGCCTTGAAACTATTTCCCTACCAGCCCAATACTGTGTCACTTACTTCAGGCTTTCGTTCTTGTTCACTTGTATTATAGGAGTAGACTTTTAATTTATCTCTGATTTCAGTATTTTTTCCTATTTCAGTGTGTTCTCCAGATATTACCAGTGTTGTCTTTTGGAAAATAGATTAGATCATATCAGTCTTCTAAAAGATCTAATAAATCCCTGTTTTCAAAAGTAGTACATTAAACCTAAGGGTCAAGGCTCTTCACATTCTTTTTTCTAGTCTGTGTTTTCAGCTTTATCTCCAACTACTATTCTTTTCCCTTCTTCCCAGTGTCTGCCAATCCTTCATTACGGCTATACTACCAAGTATGTGAAAACGTGATGTACAGTTGTATGTTTCCACTACTTTATGTAGCTGCCCCCTCTGTCTCAATTGCTTTTCTTTCTCCTTCCTTTTCTACATAGTTATTCTTCTAGGTCTAGGTTGAATTAATATTTCATCATATGTGAAGCCTTTCTGTGAGCTAACACCCCGTTCTCGTCCCTATCAAAATTAGTTCTATTTAGCAAACTTTTATTCTATGTAATTAGTTCATTTCAGCCATGAAGTAATCATTAATTGCATTGAAGTTAATTATAAACATATCTATCTCCTCTCCTGGTGTAAATTATTAACTCGAGGACAGGGGTTACATCTTTTTCACATCATTCAGTTCCTAGGATAGAATTTGAGTTCAGCAGGTTTAAATGATACCATCTGTTAATGTTTGCCTTCAGAAGGGCATTTATTGAGTGTTTGGTCACTCGGGTCAGGTGTTTGTAGAGCACCTGCTTTGGACTTAATTGTGAGTAAGGTAGGAAAGTACAAAATGTATATTACTTGATTCCTAACCTTAGGAAACTTTTTATCTGGTTATGAAGGCAACATTAACACACCTGAAATAATTTGTATGCAACTGTATGAAAGTAATTCTGATTTGAGTAGTACTTAGCTAAGTAAATGCTTAATTCAAAGGCAGATGAGAACAATGGAGAGGAACTTTTCATTGAGAACCCAAATTGAGTCTTGGTAGGTAAGTTTTAGATAGTTGAGGGATGGCACATTTTGGCTAGACAGTTGAAGGGAAGTGCTTTAAATGCTAGGCTAAAGAGTTTATATTTTACCTTGTAAGTAACAGTAAGCAAAATGAAGGAGAAGATTTAGGAAATAATCTTGCAGGGGGATGAAAGAGAGATTGAAGAGGGAAATAATGGTGGGGAAATCAGTGAGGAAATGGCTTCAGTAATCTAGGACTGAGATGATGAGGGCCAGAACTAGGTAGGAATGGAAATGAAGAGATGATATGAAAAACAGATCAGAAGAAAAATTTAGTGACTAGTTGAATATTGATGGTGGAAGAGGATACCAAAGGTGATTCTAAAATTAAGAGTTTGAAAACTGGGAATATTGTTGTTCTCTCCAACACATGGAGCCAGTTTCAAGGGAAAAGATAAATGATTCTTTTCAATAAAAGAGTGTTAGAAAATACAGGTAGAATTTTCAACTAACTGGCCAGGCGCAGTGGCTCACGCCTGTAATCCTGGCATTTTGGGAGGCCGAGGCGGGCGGATCATAAGGTCAAGAGATCGAGACCATCCTGGCTAACACAGTGAAACCCCGTCTCTACTAAAAATACAAAAAATTAGCCGGGCGTGGTGGCAGATGCCTGGAGTCCCAGCTACTCGAGAGGCTGAGGCAGGAGAGTGGCGTAAACCCAGGAGGCGGAGCTTGCCGTGAGCCGAGATCGCGCCACTGCACTCCAGCCTGGGCGACAGAGCGAGACTCTGCCTCAAAAAAAGAAAAAAGAAAGAATTTTCAACTAACCTTTGTAAATAGGGGACTAGAGATTAAATGACAAGGGAAGTCTAAATACTTGGAGTTGGAATCATCCTCAGAAGGTATCATTGGAACTGGGATTAGTGCTGCATTTCTTTAAACATTAAGGGAAATTATATCTAACATCTATACTTTTGTGATATAAATTCACAGTGCCCCTACTTTGTGTGATCTTTACAAACATAGTTTGTGACTTGTAACCATGTGTTGTATACTACTTAGTAAAGTTCATTTGCACATTTGGCCTTGATAAGTGTCACTGATGCCAAAAGAATTGTTCACCTGAAACATTCTTTTATTAGGAAAACAGTTGATTTCAGAATTATGTTTTAGAACTGTTAAGTGTATTCTTCTACTGAATTATTTTCAAACTGAAATGACTCTTTTTTATGTGTGGTAGTTGGAGGAAATGTGGACTGGAAACAGATAGCAAGTATTCAGGAATCCATTGGAGAAACCAGTTCTCAGAGTGTTGTTGTTGCTGTAGATAGGTAAGGTATTCATTTTATTCCCTTTTCAGATGATTGCTATTTCAGTTCTGTAGCATTTAGGTATTTTCTTATTGGTAAAAAGAAAAAAATTATTGCCAAAATCATTTTCCTAAAGTAATATAAGATTATATTGTAATATGCTGTGATTTAGATGATGAAGTACCTATAATTTTGCTTTTTGGATCATAGTTACAATAAGATATTAGTGGGCATTTAAGTTACAGTAGATATTAATGGGCATTAAGGAAATGGTAACCTTGATGGAAAAGAATACAAATGTTTTATTTTCTTGTAGAAAACGTACTCCCTTTATTATCCCTATTTGAAAATGTTGTGTAGTTTATTTTTCTGGGTCCACAATAAAGACTGCATTATGGATGAAATGAAAGGTTTTATTGGCAATTCTCATTATAAACTTTTTTGGAAGGGACTTCAGAATTTATGTTTTATACACATCACCACATATTCCCCATTTTTAGTTTGTTTTCTAAAAGAAAACCCATAGTATGCTTTGTTTACTACAGAATATTTCCAATTTTAAACTGCCTAGCATGTAGAACAATATCTCCTGTTCTTTTGAAGATTAGCTTTTTCCAGATAAATGGCCCCAAAATTGAAACATTTTACAGCAGTGTTTTTTCATTTTCTTCTTCCCTCTCCCTCACTTGTGATGGAAACTTTCAAAAACGTAATTTTGTACAAATCTTTCCTTGGTAGTCTGGAAACTCATGCTAATCCATTATTTCACTTTGCTTCAGATAAAACTTTTTGCTCTAGGTACAGGTAGAACTAGAATGTTCAGTTCAGTGGCCACTGACCCTGGAAGTACTCCATGAAACTTTTTCCTTGAATCCTTAATGTCCACTTGCTTTTTTTTTTTTTTTTTTTTTTTTTAAGAGGAGTCATTTGCCTGTTTTTTTGTGAAGATTGAAGAAAGATTATCTCATACCTACTATATAACAAACATGAAGGCTTGCCACAGATGAGGCACTTGCAAAACGCTTTACATTTAATCCTTTCAGTAGCCTGATGAGATGCGTATTCTTGTCCTCAGTTTACAAATGAGGAAACTGAGACAGAAAAAGATTAAATAACTTGCTCATTCCCACAACTAGGCTTGTAATAAGCATGCATGCTTAACCTTTCAGCCTACATGTACTACTGCAGAGCTATGTAATAGCCCTTCTGCTACCTGGCTAGCTTTCTTGTCAATGATTTTCTTGCCTTCAAGAAAAATCATCTTCACTGTCATTTTGAGAATCTATTCAGGCATGATTCAACATTTTACCTACTATTTCTGCTTTTATAATGTACTTTATGTGACCACATCTAGTTCTAATTTATCTTCCTATCCACTGTTTGTTACAGAGGGACATATTACTCATTTGAAATTACATGCCTCTCTGTTTTAAGAATTTATGCTATTTCAGAGGAGACAGCATACATTTTGTTCGTACTTTGTCATCACAGTCTTGTCATTGCCAGATACTTCTACAAACATAAATCCAATGTCAAATTTTATGCAAAACCTCAGTATTGCAAGTTTTTGCTTATAGTGAAAACACCAAAAGTTATATATTTGATCTCTTATAATGTTATATTATTCTTAAGTGGTATATTTCACTTTCCCATTAAATGTTTTTTGAATATCTGAGTTTATTTTCATATCGTTATGTTCAAACTTTGGTCCATTACCCAACTTAGTGAGATAATACTGGTAGTGAAGACAGTAGTGAAAATAGTGTCAGGCATCAGTCTGGAGAGTTCTGTACTTATCCAGCAAAGAGTATTTTCCTATCCTTAGGCCTATTTTTCTGCATAACCTGTTGTTATAAGTACAGGAACTAAAGAAAAACAAAAATAATTTTTGTATGTTTAATTCTTTATAGCTTCTGGTTTATTAACCAACAGAAAAAAATAAGATTTTATTACAGACTTTAAGGTGATAAAATTTTCTAATTATTTACTTTTGTATTAGGAATCTTGTATTATTAGGATATAGGAGAAGAATTTTGGGCACTTCAATCCGGGAATAACTGATCTTCTAGCATTTGCTGGGATAGAATTTTTTATGCATTGTTAAATTAGACCAATTTCATAATGAATATTACTAAACTATGCAGTAGATAGACTTTGTCCATGAATAGTTTATTTTTAATAGGTAAAAAACAGTTATTTAGCATCGTAGTTTTTCTCTTTATGGTTTTTTATACATACCAGATCTAGCTATAAACTGGCTTACCTCACACTTTGGAATATTTCACCTATCAGAAAATATGTACAACTCATCCCAACTTCCTTTGCTCGTAAATACTTTTCATTTAGGCCTAAGAAATAAATGTTACCTCTAATATATTCACTGTGAAAAAACCTTTTACAGGTAAGATAATATAGGCTGCTTGTGTATTGCATACAGTTTAAAAGTTGATTTGATGCAGAATCTGCAAAAGTTTTGCCAACCTTTTTTTGTTTTTCCATCTGTATTATAATGTGATGAAGCAGTAATCTTACCAATGTTTTTTTTCTAATGCTTTTTAAAAAGCACATTATTTTTAATATTCATAAACAAGGTTCTTGTGCTTCTGTCCTTTGCTTTTTCTATGGAAAATGTAGAAACCATTTCATAGGCTGATTTTATGAAACACAGCTCTGTTCTCTTGCCTTAATATTAAGGCTTGACTTTAAATGCCCCCACAGACTGCTGTGCTCTACCATATGGCTTATCTTTAGTGGAGCATTACTAGAAATAGAGTGACCCCCTCAGAGGCTATGGTAGTGAGTAGGAATTGGGATGCCCTTTCTCAGAATGGATGCTCCCCCGACCTTCCACCATCACACCAGTCCACAGAACCTGTCTTATTACTGATGATAGTTCTCTCTCCTGTTGCCTTTGTTCTCCATTATTTCAACACCTTCAGAATCTATTGCTTCCCTTCTGTGTGGTTCCATCTCTGCTTTTGTTCTTTCTTTACCTCTGTACTGTTTGCCATTTGCTTTCTTCTCAGTTAAAAACTCTTTTTTTCTTTGTTTTTGTTTATGTGCCTTTTCTTCTCCTATACTATTTACTTTTCACTCTATTAGTGGGTGGCTTGTTTACAACCATTGCCTTCCATGAGAATACCTGTAGTTTGAGAAATCAGCTGACCAAATTCATATAGTCTGGCAGTTTTCATTTTTGTTTATGTGAGAGCTCTGTAGACGTTGTATATCTTTAATTTCTGGGTCCAGTCTAATCCCTGGATTAAGTGGGGCCATATTACTTTTGATTTTTCCCCCAGATTGTGTTTTCTGCCAGATTTTGGAATTACTGCTTCATGCTGCTGACAAGAACAATATAGAAAATCTTAAGACGTTTCTTTAGCAGGAACTCACATTCTGAGTCATCGTGTTACCAGTTTCTAACTGTTTTTCCTGTATGGTTTTTTACTCATTGCCAGGACACATAGACAGACATGCAAGGACACTAGGGTTAAAAAATCATGATATACTCAGAACATGTAGATTGTGATAGTAGGAAAAAAGGAGAATATATTTAAAGGGTTGAATATACGTTTTGCTCAGGTAAGTGTGAGGCAGTATAGAAAAGTGGTTAATAGCATAGACTCTGTAATCACCCTGTCCTGGTTTGAATCTTGGCTTTAACACTTAAGTTATTAAATATCTTTATCCCTCGGTTTCTGTGTTTATAAAATTGGGGGTTTAATAGTACATGCTTTGTAAGGATCAAATGAGTGAATATTGATACTACACTAGAAAAGAACCCACCTTGTGATTGGTAGCTATTACTGTTATTACTGTGACTACTGTGACCTGCTCCTGTCTTTAAAATTTTCCTTTTTATCATGCAAATCATATTTCTTGCATTCTAAGTTGAGGAATGTCATCCTTCTTGAAAGTGACTTCAGACTCTTGGTTACAAACCCAGAATATGGGTTAAAAATGCAGATTTTAAAAAAGGAGGACTAATGTGTTTATGCTGAAATCATTTATGAAACTTTGAAACAAAAAAAGAGCTCAGCAAAGAAGAATGGGCAAAGCTAGGCAGTGTTAGCTTAACTCGAAATATTTGAATGCCCTAAGGAAAGTGGTTTGGCCAATTCTTAGGTAAACTGAGACTATTTACAAGGTTATATTAAATCACTTTTAGTGTAAATGAACTTTCTAATCAAATATACTTCACTGGTAAAAATGAGTCAAGTTTTTCATTTTAAGAACTTCAATGCTAGTCGATAATCAGGAAAGAATCTGTAGTATGCCAATTATTTGTTAGTTTTACAAATTAATATTTTTCTTATTCTTAGAATCTCATATCTATCTGGAGTTTGTAAATCTAATAAAATTACGGCAGTATATACTTACTCTAATAATAATATTGAATGCAAACTGGTTCATATGGAGTAGAGGTGGAAGGGAGGGAGAAGCATCCAGACTACACTTGTTACTAAACTAAATGATGAAAAATACTCATTTGAGTACCCAATTTTTTGTTCCCTTAAAACATAAAAATAGCTAGTACCCCATGCCACGTACTTTTCAATTGGAATAAGAACAGTAATTTATACATTTTTTAAATTGTGTTTTATTTTCCCTAGAATATTCACAGGATCTACAAGGCTAGATGGAAATGCTATTGGTAAGTATGGGCATTTATTCTACTTCGGAACTGGCTTTGGGCTAAAATAACTTTAATGTTGAGCTAAAAAAATATAAATATATTTATGTTACAGTGGATTTTGTCCGTTGGCTCTGTGCTGTGTCTATGGATGAATTACTTTCCACGACACACCCAAGAATGTTTAGTCTACAAAAAATAGTAGAAATATCATATTACAACATGGGAAGAATAAGATTGCAGTGGTCTCGAATTTGGGAAGTTATTGGAGATCATTTTAATAAGGTATTTGAATAAGTGTGGTATTTGTTTACATTTGTAGTATGTTTTTTGTTTAGAATGTTTTTGTAATCAAATTGAGCCTTTTTCCCTTCCAAGCAGTTATTTATTACTTTTTAATATTAAATTAGAAAACCCTGTGAATGGTGTTTTTCTTTTTAGAAACTATTACTCTGGGCTTTAAGAATTTGATGTAAAATGTCTGTTTTTCTTGTTGAGAAATATTTTTAGCATATTTAATGCCTTTATGGAAAATCTTAGGATTTACCTATCTATGCTATTCTATGCTTTTTCTAAGACAAAAAATAAAGAATTGCAGATTTTTACTGCTGATATTAATTAGCATCTTTTATTTCTGTCACCATTACAGGTTGGGTGTAATCCTAATGAAGATGTAGCTATTTTTGCAGTAGACTCCTTGAGGCAGTTGTCAATGAAGTTCTTAGAGAAAGGGGAGCTTGCTAATTTCAGATTCCAGAAAGATTTCTTAAGACCTTTTGAACATATAATGAAACGGAACAGGTACTATATTTGTTGAATTGCTTAATAGTAGGAAAATCTTATTGTTTTCCACAGCAGGGAGAAAAACAGAAGAAAGGGGGAAAAACTGATGACTTTTATCTGTTTGCATATCTAAGCAATTATATTAATGTTTTTAGGTCTCCAACAATTCGAGATATGGTTGTACGGTGTATAGCACAGATGGTTAATTCTCAAGCTGCTAACATTCGATCTGGATGGAAGAACATTTTCTCTGTATTTCATCTAGCTGCATCTGATCAAGATGAAAGCATAGTGGAACTTGCATTCCAAACAACTGGGCACATTGTCAGTGAGTATTGTCTTAACTGTGTTCAAGTAAAAGGGAAAAAAAGCAACCTTAATGTGTTAGGAAGATGAGTCAAGTAACAATAAGATTATGGCCTTTAAGTTTACCAAGTTTTGTCTACAGAACCCCAGAGTAAATAAAAATAATTAAATTACTATTATAGTTAACATTTATTGAGTATTTACCATACGGCAAATACTGTATGCACTTTTCACGTAATTTCTTTAATCTTCACAGTTAAGCATCTTTATTATCCATCCCTTTTTTCAAAATGGATTAGGAAACTCAGCCCCAGAAAGGTTAAGCAGTTTATGTAAGGTCACAGAACTAGTGATGGAGATGGTCTTGAGACCCACAGAGTATTAAAGCAAAGCCTTTATTTTTGACCAGTAAGTACATTGCACAGCCTTCTTCTAGGAGGAGTCCCATTAAGTTCAAGGGGGACTGACTGAAATACTAAGATTATAAGTTAAGCCTATATAGAAGATGACAGTGATGACCATCAACATCAAGAGTCATGGCATCATCATAGCTGTCATTTATTGCATGCTTGCTTAAGTATTATGCTAAGCACTTCACTTACATTATTTTGTGTAGTGCTTACAGCTATCCTGTGTATGTTATGATTATTTCCATTTTATATCAAGAAACCGAGATACAGAGAGGTTAAGTAATTTTGTATATTCATTCAGCCAAAGTTGAATCGGTACGTACTGTGTACCAGTCACTGTATTAGGTGCTATGTTTATAATGTAAACAAAACAGACAAGTTTTACTATTCTCACCACTCAGGGCAGTCAGGTTAAGTGGGAAAGATAGTCTTGAACTTCATATCTGTTGGATGTCAGAGCCTTTAATAACCTTTAAGGAAGTGCATTACATCTAGATGTTGGTGTATTTTTGGTACAGCTAAGAATAATTGAAAAATTATGGTAATATGTATTTTTCTCTATTTTAGCCCTTGTATTTGAAAAACACTTTCCAGCGACCATTGATTCTTTCCAGGATGCCGTGAAGTGTTTGTCTGAATTTGCGTGCAATGCAGCTTTCCCAGACACAAGTATGGAAGCAATTCGACTTATTCGCCATTGTGCAAAATATGTGTCTGATAGACCTCAGGTATAGCGTCATTTAGTAAACAAAATTTTGCAGAGTATTCTTTCCAATTTGAAATCTTAAGTTTGTTTGGGAATTGAGGGTATATGAAGCATTTATTTTTCAGTAATTCGAAAAATAATCTGAGCAGCCTGATTCCGAGTTAAGATGGTTAGTGATTATAACTAACCATTATTGAAAGTGTTGGGTATTTTTCTGAGTGGTTTTCATTAAATTGTATTAACTTGTTTAATCTTCTAATGACTTTATGGGATAGATAGTGTTATAGCCCCATACGGATAAAGAAACTGAGGGAGGCACAGAGAAGTTTCAAAATGTGCCCATAGTTTCAGGGCTAGTAAAGTAGAGCTAGGGTTTGAGCCCCAGCCTGTGTTTGTAACCATTCCCTACAGTGCATCTTGTCTGTCTGTGCTGTGTAATACTGAAGCTGACTGACTATGGATGAGAATAGGCTTAAGCTCTGAAGTAAAAGGTTGAATTGAAAATCTAGCTGCCGTATTTAACTTGCATATTTAAATCTGTCTTTGTAACTATCATAAGAGAAAGTGATGTATCGTAGATTTGGTAATAAGATTTTATTCCATACTAACATGGACCGATCAGGTGCTTGGTATGTTTCAGATATGTCAACTCATTTTACCTTCATACTTCCCCAGTGTGGTTAATGTGGCTGTGTGGTATCATAACCATTTAAGTGATAAAAATGGAAACCTGAATTAACCTGGGTAATGATGCAGAAAACTGGTGACAGTTGAAAGTGAAGCTAACTTTTGGATGCTAGTCCAGAGCTCTTTATAGGCAGTTATATTTTGCCTGCTTCAGTGGCACGTATACTAAAATTGTCGGCAGTTATAGTGCCCATTTTTTATAAATTATTGTGTATTAAATTGCTCACTGGTTATTTGTGAAGCATTTAAATTATTTTTTGAGAAGTTAATATATTAAATGTATAGGTGTTACGTTTTGTCTTTAATTTGCCTTTAATAACCCTACCTTTTTTCTTGAAGGCTTTCAAGGAATACACAAGCGATGATATGAACGTGGCACCTGAAGACAGGGTGTGGGTGAGAGGATGGTTCCCAATTCTCTTTGAGTTATCCTGTATCATCAATAGATGCAAATTAGATGTAAGAACCAGGTAACAATCTATATTTGTAATTAAAATTTTGAATTTATTTTGACTTTAATCACATAACTCTTCTTTATAAACACAGTCTCACAGACCATAAAATCAAGTGTTTTGTCAAATATATTAATTAGTAGATAGGTATATTTTAAAATATGTTCATATTATTTTAAAATGTTAACTAGAGCAAAATAAAAATGGAAATACTACATTGTTTTTAAAATATTTGATTATAGCCTCCTTTTGATTTTAGCTTCTAAGTTAATTTGATCCTTTAAACATTCTGTCTTTTCATATATTTGTTTCCAATAATAAATTGAAGTTAGTGGCAAAATTTATTTTATTTCCTGATGAACGATAGAAGAATTTTTAAATGCACATCCTTGGTGAGTTTTAGGTGAAGAACCGTTTCTTTTTGTAACCTGATCAGTAACATAGTTTGAAATAATATAGAACTATTCAAATAGAACTCTTTCAAAAATATATTGCCAATAAAAGATCATTATGAACATATAGTCAATCTGTAAAGGAACTATTCCGGGTATTATGTGACTGGCCAAGTACTTAACACACTGTTCTTAGGTCACAGCTCACAGGACTCCCATAGTAGTTTTTTACCCTGTACTTTGCCACATTGAAATGGCCAGCTTGTGTGTCCTAATATCTGTCAACCTCTAAACGCACCGTGAGTTCAATTTTATGGTAAACAAAATCTTTTAGGAATCTTCCCTTCTCATTTGGAAGAATCTTCTGTTATTTGGATGTGTAACTTTATCGAATTTTTTGAATTTCTAAAGGTAGCACAGAATGAATCTCTTCTTTTTCACCTTATGCCAGAACCACACCCATGCCCCACCAAGGTTAAATTTGACTTACATCTCAAGAAATTTTTCATTTTTATAGTATTATTTGTTACAACAGAAATTATTATGAAATAGATAATCCAAAATAGGACTTAACCCTTAGGAATTTTAATTATGAGAGCACTATAGAAAAAGAGTTTATTTTATATTTAGACACAGTGGATTGTTTATCAGTGGGCCTGTTAGGAAATTGTTGAAATTCAAGATAGCCCCATTTCAGTTGTCCAGCTGCCTCAGTGGAGCGGCTAACATATCATGACTAGCAGGTCATGAAAACTCAGCACCCTTTCCCCTCACCCTTTATTTATTTGTAGAAGTCTGTTTGATGGAGGATCCACCTGCTTTCTTAGCCTTCTGTTGCTTGGCACTGTGATACCTTATTTCTCACCATATTCCATGTTCAGATTATGGGTAGATACTAGTTGTTAAAGATGTTGTGTGTGTTCTAGTTAGTAAAGGAGAGGGAAAAGATCAGTAAACTTTGTTCAGTGATGGCCTTTGATTTTCCTACCTCATCCCAGGATATGTATGGCCTGCTATTTAGCTTCCATTTTAAAATGTGGGCCGGATGCTGTGGCTCACATCTGTAATCCCAGCACTTTGGGAGGTCAAGGTGGGAGGACTGTTTGAAACCAACCTAGGCAACATAGTGAGACCCCATCTCTTTGAACAAAAAATTAACTAGGCATAGTAGGCATCCCACTAGTTCCTGCTGCTCATGAGGCTGAGGCAGGATTGCCCAAGCACAGGAAGTTGGGGCTGTGGTGAGCCCTGATCACACCACTGTACTCCAGCCTAGGCAACAAATTGAGACTCTCTGTCTTTAACAACAACAAATAGTGCAGCACTATAATTGGTATAACACCGTGTGGAAAGAACTTCTCGTGTGCATTCTTATTTGATTCTTCCAAAATTCTCCAGATTTGGGGATAAATACCGAAAAGTAAAGTCCCAGATGTAGTCAGGCATCATTTAATGACAGGGATATGTTCTGTACAATGCATTACTAGGCAATTTCAACATTGTGTGAACATCATAGCATGTACTTACACAAATCTAGATGGCATAGCCTGTTGCTCCATGGGTACAACTTGCACAGCATGTTACTGTACTGTAGGCAGCTGTTAATACAATGGTGTTTGTGTATCTAAACATATCTAAACAGGCTGGGTGCAGTGGCTCACGCCTGTAATCCCAGCATTTTGGGAGGCCAAGGTGGGCAGATCACCTGATGTCAGGAGTTCGAGACCAGCTTGGCCAACATGGTGAAACCCCACCTCTACTAAAAACATAAAAATTTGGCCAGGCATGGTGGCTCATGCCTATAATCCCAGCATTTTGGGAGGCCCAGGTGGGCGGATCATCTGAGGTCAGGAGTTCGAGACCAGCCTGGACGACATGGTGAAACCCCTTCTCTACTAAAAATACAAAAATTAGCCGGGTGTGGTGGTGCGCACCTGTAATCGCAGCTACTCAGGAGGCTGAGGCAGGAGAATCGCTTGAACCTAGGAGGCAGAGGTTGCAGTGAGCTGAGAGTGCCACTTCACTCCAGCCCAGGCAACAGAGTGAGACTCTGTCTCAAAAATAAAAATTAAAAAATACAAATACAAAAATTAGCTGGGTGTGGTGGCACACGCCTGTAATCCCAGCTACTCGGGAAGGTAAGGCATGAGAGTTGCTTGAACCCGAGAGGCGGAGGTTGCAGTGAGCCAAGATGGCACCACTGCACTCCAGCCAGGGTGACAGTAAGAGACTCTGTCTCAGATAAAAAAAATTCTATGTGTATATATATACATAGAAATGGTACAGTAAAAACATGATATAAAAGATAAAACCTGTATAGGGCACTTACCATGAATGGAACTCACTGGACTGGAAATTGTTCTGGGTGAGTCAGTGAGTGAGTGGGGAGTGAACACAAAGGAGGCCTAGGACATTACTATGCACTACTGTAGACTTTATAAACACTGTAAACTTAGGCTACTCTAAATTTATGAAAAGATGTTTTTCTCCAGTAAAAAACTAACCATAGCTTACTGTAAGTTTTTTGCTTTATAATTTTTAAAATTTTAAAAAACATGACTCTTATATTAACATTTAGCTTAAAACACATTGTACAGCTGTACAAAAATATTTTCTTTATATCTTTATTCTATAAGCTTTTTTCTATTTCTATTTTTATTTTTTACTTTTTAGACTTTTTTGTTAAAAACTAAGACATAGACACACACATTAACCTAGGCCTATACAGAGTCAGGATCATCAGTGTCACTGTCTTCCATCCCCACGTCTTACCCCACTGGAAGATGTGTTACTTCAGGGGAAGTAACACATAAGGAGCCGTCATCTCCTATGATAACAATGACTTCTTCCAGAATACCTACTGAAGTACCTGCCTGAGGCTGTTTTCCAATTAACTTTTTAAAAATGTGTAAGTACAAGGAGTACACTTGCAAATAATGATGAGAGGTGCAGTAAATTAATCATTAACAAAATTGTTTATCATTATATGACTGGCAGTGCAGTAGGTTTGTTTACACCAGTATCACCATAAACATGTGAGTAAAGTGTTGCCCTACGATCAATGAAAGCTACAACTACAATGTCACAAGACAATTGGAACTTTACAGCTCTATTATAATCTTAGGGGACCACTGGCTTATGTGCAGTTCATTGTTGACTGAAATGTCCTTATGTGGCACATGACTGTATTATTTTTCCCTACACCAACTATTTAAGTATTGCTTTAAAAAAAAAAAAAAAAGGCATTTTCCACATTAAAAATCCTTGGAAACAATTGATCTCTGTGTTTACTTTGGGCCCTGGAAAAAACAGGATTGCCCATATCCACTTACTCCCAGCCATGAGAGGCAGCATCCTGTTACTTGGAGTGGGAGGGCATCGATACAGAGCTCAGCAGATGGAGGATGAGGGAGCCTTGTTCCATCGCAAGGAGAGAACGTGGGTTTAGCATCAGTGATGGAACTCTGACAGGCGTCCCCTGTGGAAGAGTTTCTTTCCCAGGAGTTTCTTTACTATGGTTTCTTTACCATTGCTAGTATTACATATTAGATATCTTAGGGATCCAATAGACCAGTGTGAATTTACTGTAGGTCTGAAGTATTGTAATGTTATTTTACACATTCATTTAACAAAAACTTGTTGAGAACCTACTATGTATGAGCCATCTACTAGGTTTGGGGATAGCATAACAGCAAATGAGTTCAGCTCTATTCCAGTCCTTATGAGAGCCTTTCAAAGAAAATTTTGTTCTGTTTTACTCTCAAACTTTTGGAAACATAAGCCATTTCTAAATTGGAGGATGCCTGTGTTTTCCCAGAAAAAGCAACAAATAGAGAAAAGATTAAAGTTTCTAATGGTTACATAAAAGTATTATTTCAAGAAACAGGAATGAAGAAGAAAGTTTTGAGTTTCAGTTTTAACACTTACACAAAAGCTACTCAATGTGATGCTAAGCAATTTATTTAGCAAATATTTATTGTTTGCCTTCCAGGCAATGAGCACTGCTGTGTGCCTGGGATATAGCAAGAAATGAGACACAGAAAGACCCCTTAGTGGATTTGTTTTGTAAATCCTTTTGTTTGGGGATGTTGCATGAATAAGGCTTCTAGTATTGGGTGAAAATCCCCATAGTTCTGTGAAAAAGATTTTCCAAAATCTAACTTTTGTTTTGTTTTTAGACTGCTATATATGTATTTTCTTTTTTGGCTGTAGTACCACAAAATTAATATTCACTCAAACAATTATCGTTTTCAATCTGTAATTCCATTTACAGTTTTTAAATGCTGCAATGGTGAGGTAAGAGTAAAGGAAAAGTAAAATTAAAAAGTTTATGGCCAAGACCTTTGGAGATTTTTTTTTCCTGAATGATATATCCTAAAGGAACCTGTTGTTCTTACAACTTAACTTTTTTAAAACCCAGTGTCGTGTGGTAATTTCAGACTAGTTTTAAGCTTTCTGGTTTTAGTAGCTTTGCGAACTATAAAAACTATTTTAGGAGGAGTATGCTTTTTTGTATTATAGCTTTCTAATTGTGTTTTGTCATTTTAGGGGTTTAACAGTAATGTTTGAAATAATGAAAACATATGGCCACACTTATGAGAAACACTGGTGGCAGGATTTATTTAGAATTGTTTTCCGAATCTTTGACAATATGAAATTGCCAGAACAACAGACAGAGGTAAGAGGATACACAATTTTCATTTAGCTTAGTCAAGTTAAAAGATCCTCAGTATTATCATCAATACATTTTAGTGTTTCAAATTAAGTACAGAAGAGAATTCCTAGAAAATTTTTCTTTAAGGCATGAGAATATAATACTATGTCTTTATAAATAAGAACACTGGCTGGGCACAGTGGCTCACGCCTGTAATCCCAGCACTTTGGAAGGCCAAGGCGTGTGGATCGTCTGAGGTCAGGAGTTTGAGACCAGCCTCACCAACATGGTGAAACCCCATCTCTACTAAAAATACAAAAATTATCCAGGTGTGGTGGCAGGTGCCTGTAGTCCCAGCTACTTGGGAGGCTGAGGCAGGAGAATCGTTTGAACCCGGGAGGTGGAGGTTGCCATGAGCTGAGATCGTGCCACTGCACTCCAGCCTGGGTGACCAGCGAAACTCCGTCTCAAAAAAAAAAGAATGCTATGTGGGGGATAGAACTGAATTAATGAATTGATTTTTTTGTTCTGTTTTGTTTTTAGTGTTTTTCTGACTTTTCCATTTCTTTTCCTCGTTTCGACAGTCAAAACTATAAAACATCAGTAACTTTCTTTCTTTTTTTTTTTTTGAGACGGAGTCTTGCTCCGTCGCCCAGGCTGGAGTGCTGTGGCTGGATCTCAGCTCACTGCGAGCTCCGCCTCCCGGGTTTATGCCATTCTCCTGCCTCAGCCTCCCGAGTAGCTGGGACCACAGACGCCTGCCACCTCGCCCGGCTAGTTTTTTGTATTTTTTAGTAGAGACGGGGTTTCACCGTGTTAGCCAGGATGGTCTCCATCTCCTGACCTCGTGATCCGCCCGTCTCGGTCTCCCAAAGTGCTGGGATTACAGGCTTGAGCCACCGCGCCTGGCCAATAACTTTCTTTAGTATTATATAGTGACTTCTTTTTTATGTAAAAAGTAAGGAATACAAAGTAAATTTTATTTATTTCAACATATTTTACTATGAACCAGTTACAATATACATTTTAGGAAACGTGTCAAGAGAGCTTCATATTTTCCCCTTTTGTTCCATACAGCAGTGTTAAATGCAGACTTCTGTGATTATTTTTTATGGGTTTGAAAAAATAAATTACACTTATTTTGTATAGCCCTTTTTTAATGGTGTTTTCAGATAACCGTACTTCAGGAAAGTCATTTTTATTTTAAACCTATGCTAACCCCATTTGGACAAATTCTTACCTCCTTATTTCCCTTTCATGTTCTGTCATGGTCTAGAGCAAGGGCGGCTGTTGCTATTCATGCACTTTGAAAAATCATAACGTTAATATCAAGATGATACGGTGATGGTTTTTTTTAATAATCAAAACAAATAGTGCCGAAAATAGTTAAATTCTTGTATGCATAGATGGTTATGGGATAATGAGGAGCAATAGATACCAGATTTTAAGTTAAGGTGAATGTAACGTTTTAGAGGGAATTCAGTGGTCTAAAAGGAACACTGACAGCCTTACATTTTAAATATGAAAACATTTATATATATATATATGTGTATATATATATGTATATCTTTTTAAATCATAGTAGTTGATTAATGGCATGATGTTCATTAACGACTTTTTTCCCCAGAAAGCTGAATGGATGACAACAACTTGCAATCATGCACTTTATGCAATCTGTGATGTATTCACTCAGTATTTAGAAGTACTCAGTGATGTACTTTTGGATGATATTTTTGCTCAGCTCTACTGGTGTGTGCAGCAAGGTAGGTCTGTACCAGATATGTGACACAAAGTGTTAAATGTGACCCTGGTAATATATAAATGAATTGCTCTTTTCTTTCCTAGACAATGAGCAGTTAGCACGATCTGGTACAAACTGTTTAGAGAATGTTGTTATTCTGAATGGTGAAAAATTTACCCTAGAAATCTGGGATAAAACTTGCAACTGCACACTGGATATCTTCAAAACCACAATCCCACATGCGTAAGAAGATTTTATACAACTTTACATTTATATTTGTATATTGAATGAGTTGGAGAGTGACTAGTGATTAAAAGTTTGATAGTAACTACTGATTTCTCATAACAGAAATCCTTTTAAGCTTGTCTTACTCTTATATGGATTTAGATTTATTACAAACCAAATTGCTATAAACTATAACAAATACATGAATTAAACTATTTGTAAACCAAAACCTTTAGTCTGGTTATCCAAAATTTGGGACATAGTGAAGTGATTCCGCTGACTTTTATAAGATTTTATTTATTCAGATCAAACCAAGCAGTGGTTTTGAATTGGGAAAAAAAAATCTCAGCCTGTTTCTGTTACTGATCTTTTAATAATCTAAGGAAAATGTATTTACACATATTTCATATTTTATAACAGCTTGTCATTTTTCTCTAAGGGATGAGTGTGAAATGGAATTATAGTGAGGCAGGGTTTTTTTGTTTTTTTTTTGAGATGGAGTTTCATTCTTGTTTCCCAGACTGGGGTGCAATGGCGTGATCTCAGCTCACCACACCTCCGCCTTTGGGTTCAAGCGATTCTCCTGCCTCAGTCTCCCCAGGTAGCTGGGATTACAGGCATACACCACCATGCCCGGCTAATTTTGTATTTTTAGTAGAGATGGGGTTTCTCCACATTGGTCAGGTGGTCTCGAACTCCCAACTTCAGGTGATCCACCCACCTCGGCCTCCCAGAGTGCTGGGATTACAGGTGTGAGCCACCACACCTGGCCAGTTTTATGAATTTTTTTTTTTTGAGAAGTCTCTTACTTTGGAAAATATTTGATATTAATACTTAGGGAAAGGAGGTTTAAAATTTTTAAAACTTATCAGAAAGTTTTTTTTTTAATGTAAAACTGGTGACTATGTTACCCTTTTAATTATATTAAACGCCACTTAATTTTTTTCTAAAAGTACATGTTTAAACTTTTTACTAGATGTTTTTTAGGAAATTGCTCTTAGCAGCAGTCAAAGATGGACTGTGTAGTTGGTATGTTCTTGTTACTTTCTTGGGCCCATTTCAAAATATGCTGGATGTGGCATGTGGCACAGCCCCCTAGTGATTGATGTGGTTTTGGTATCTTAAAGGCTCTTGACCTGGCGGCCCACTTCTGGAGACACTGCCCCCCCACCTCCATCTCCTGTAAGTGAAAAGCCATTGGTAAGTTTTAATCAGTGAAGTATATTGAAATTAGTTATTTGTGATGAGTAATTTTATTATGGGTCAAAGTCTTACATGTAAGTGTCTCAATCCATTCCTACTATTAAAAAAATATCTGAAACTAGATTACTTATAAATAGAAATTTATTGTTTCACAATTACGAAGGTTGGAAATTGTACGATCAGGTGTCTGGTGAGAGCTGCTCTCTGCTTCCAAGATGGCACCTCGTTGCTGCATTCTCACATGGTAGAAGAAGGAGGGACAGAAAGGGGCCTAGATAGTTCCCTCCAGCCCTTTTTTAAGGCACTAATTCTCATGGCCTACTCCCCTCCTAAAATCTCTACCTCTTGATACTGTTGCATTGGGGATTCAGTTTCATTATGAATTTAGGAGGGAACACAAACATTCATATCATTGCGATGCATTCGTCTCTTTTAAGAAGATGGTATAAATTTGCTGTCCAGAATTGTGAAGTTAGTTCTGTGGTCAGTTTCACAGACAATTAATATGTGTCTCTGTTAAGTGCCATGAAGGGAGTATTTTAAATTATTTTTAAATATAGGACATCGAGTAAAATGATTCTTTAAGGGTTGCGAGAGAAATTTACCATATTACGTAGCTATCTCCATGCAAAGCTGAAGATATTGTTGGATAGTATTTAAACTTTTTATTTTTATATAATTTCACCTTATAGAAAAGTAACACAAAACAGTACAAAGAATTCTAATATTCACTTCACCCAGTGTATTGGTTTCCTAGGTCTACCATAAAAAATTACCACAAACTTGGTGGCTTAAAACTATAGAAACCTACTGTCTCATGGCTCTAAAGACCACAGGTCCTAAATCAAGGAGTTAGCAGGGCCACATTCCCTCCAAAGGCTCTAAAGGAAAATCCTTACTAGCTTCTTCCAGCTTCTGGTGGCTGTTGACAACCTTTGGCATTATTTGGCTTGTTCACGTATCACTCCAGTCTCTGCCACCATCTATCCATAGTCTTCTTCACTGTGTGTGAATTAAATCTCTACCTCTACTTTTTGTTTTATGAAGACGTTAGTCATTGGATTTAGGGTTTACCTGAAATCCAGGATGATCTCATCTCAAGATCCTTAATTACATCTGAAAAGACCTTATTTCCAAGTAAGGTAACATTTGCAGGTATCAGGGGTCAGAACTTAGACATACCTTTTAGGGGCCAATATTCATCCTACTGTGGTCTACCCACTGACACCTAAAAATTCATGTCCATCCCATTGGCAAAAGATGGTCACCCCATTCTAAGGTCCCCAAAAGTCTAAACTCATTACAGCATCAATACTATGTCCAAAATCCCATATAAATACCATCAGAAGTCCCTAATCTGATCATCTCAGACATCTACATTAAGGATGGATGACACTCTTGAGTATGATCTATTCTGGGGCAGAATTCATCTCCATCTGTGGACCTGTGAACCTAGAAAATAGGTAAAGTAACTTTTAAAATACAGTAGTGGGACAAGCATAAGATAGACATTCTCATTGCAAAAAGGAGAAATTGGAAGGAACAAAGGATCACCAGTCCTAAGCAAGGTTGAAACTTAGCAGGGACAATTCTGTTGAGTTTTAAAGCCTGAGAATAATGCTGTGTGGCTTAATATTCTGCCTTCTGGGGCCATGGCTTACTTCTTTGGGCCTGAGCCCTACACTATCGGTTGTTCTTCTTTTTCTTAAAGGTTAGCACGTTTGCAGCTCTGTTGACCCATTTTCTGCCTGTAGAATCCTAGAAGTCAGCCTCCCTTCCTTTTATTGTTTCTGTCCCTTTCATTCTAGGCTGGCCATATGTCTGCTGGTATATCATTCTCAAAATCCTTGTGGGTCTTCTGTATGTGTTAAGAGAAACCATGCCATTAAACAAGAGGGTGATCCATACATCTTTCTGGATAGTCCTGTTATGTTCCTGGCTTCTGCTGAGATGGTTGATTGGATCCGCTAGATATATACCTAATCTCTTTGGCAAAAAGTCGTCCAGCTGTTATAGCCTTGGCCTTCTCTCCAAAGCATGCTTTCCTAACAATTCATTTCCTAATTGTAGCATCCTTTTCCATGTGGATAGGCCAAGATCCTCTCAAATCATCAAGTGGCAGTTTCTTTTTGCTTAACAGTTCTTTCATCAATATATCTTGTTCTTGCATTGTACTATAAACAGCAAGGACAAACCAGGCCACGCCTTCAACACTTTGCTTGGAAATCTCCACTACATGTCATCACTTAGAATTCTGCTTTCCACCCAACAATTCAGCCAGGCTTTCTGCCACTTTACAACAAGGATCACCTTTCTATTAGTATCTAATCCCATGTTCTTGATTTCCTTCTAAGACCTCACCAGAAGCACCTTTTAACATTCTTATTTGTACCAATAATCTGTTTGATGGCCATACATGTCTTCTCTAAGATGGTAGAAGCTTTCTCTCACACATTGCACTCTCTTGTGGGTCCTCACCAGAACCACATTTGACATCCATATTTCTACCAACAGTCTCTTCAGGGCAATCTAGGTGTTTTCTATCATGTGTCTCAGAACTCTTCCAGCTTCTACCATTGCCCAGTTCCAAAGCCACTTCCACATTTTTAGGTGTTTGTTACAGCCACATTCCATTTCATAGTATCAAAATCTTTATCAGGGCCAGAGAAACAAAACCAACAGTAGAGATATATATAGATAGATTTAAGGAACTGGTTTATGTGATTGTGGAGGCTGGCAGGTTTGAAATTTTGTAGGACAGGCAGGCAGGCTGGAAAGCCTTGGGCAGGTGCTGAAGCTGCAGTTCACAGGCGGAATTTCTTCCCCAGGAAAACCTATTTTGCTCAGTTTTGAAGGCCTTCAACTTATTGGATAAGGACCATCTAGATTATTGAAGATAATATCCTTAAAGTGAACTGACTATAGATGTTAACCACATCTATAAGATACCTTCAGCTCAACACCTGGAATAGTGTTTAATTGAATTAATTGTTACTCATTTGACTTAAGTATCTGGCTTAAGTACATAGGATATTGGTATTGTGTCCTAGCCAAATTGACACAAAAGTAATCATTACACCAAGTTTCTCCAAATGTTATTTTACATTTGTTTTTACCAACTCCTGCTTTCCTCCCTCTTTTTATCTTGCTACCCCGCCTCCCACACACACACAATTTTCTGAAAATTTTCCGCCTCCACACACACACAATTTTCTGAAAGTAATTTGTAAATATAATGCCTACTTATCCCTGACAATCAAAAAATTATCCTTGAAACAATAATCTACAGGTCTTTTCAAATTTGTACTGTTCTCCCAATAATACCTTTGAATTTTAAAGCCAGGAGGCTGTAAAGTAACAAACTAATGCCCACTGACCAGATTTGTTCCTCACAACTTTTAACTTTCTTAACAAATTGTCAACAGTTAAAACAGATTTCACAGAAAAGTACCATTCTGAATTGCAATTGAGAACTGTGACGTCTATACTGGGCCCGTGTTGCTCCATGACTCTGTTGTGCTGACGTCCGTTCAGCACAGACCCGGTTATTACTTAGGACGTCCCAAAAATTCTCCTCATTTACATTGGTTAGTGAGAAAAATTGAGAAAACAATATACCTAACATCCAAAAATTCCTCTAAAACAGAGCAAGGTTTTTAAATCCCTAATTTTGTGACCTAGTTTTTGTGCAGGTTTAGTTTTCTGGAGAGAACATTTTAGAAATCATCAGACTGTTCAAGAGGGCCAGTGACCAAAAATATTTAAAAACTAGTGCTTTCATTTATCTTCAGTAAGATAATACATTTTTAATTCTGAGAACTGAGTAATTTCTTCCTTAAAATACAGAAGTCCAAGCTAACGTATTGTTCTGATTATTACTATTTCTGGTAACACAGGCCCATCTTCCTTTCACACAGCAGGTAAGGTTGCTGCAGGCTGGGACTGTTATGTCAGAACAACAAGAGCTAAGCACTCCTCCTGAAACCAGGTTCTCTCATCTCTTGAGTATGCTGTACCTTTATAATGAAAGAAAGCTCGAGGAGTGGTAGGGTCAGCTGCCATTTATTGCCCAACACTGTGCTACTAGTGTTTTGGATTTATTATCTCTAGTTCTTAACAACCTGCAAGGAAAGTATGTCATTTCTTTTTAGATCAGAAAACCTCACCTCAGGAAATTAATCATTTTTCCAAGGTTACACTCTTAATAATACTGGAACCTGTGGCTGGGCATGGTGGCTCACGCCTGTAATCCCAACACTTTGGGAGGCCGAGACGGGCAGATCACCTGAGGTTGGGAGTTGGAGACCAGCATGACCAACATGGTGAAACCCCCTCTCTACTAAAAATACAAAAAGTAGCTGGGCATGGTGGCGCATACCTATAATCCCAGCTACTGGGGAGGTTGAGGCAGGAGAATCGCTTGAACCCAGGAGGTAGAGGTCGCGGCGATTCGAGATTGCGCCATTGCACTCCAGCCTGGGCAACAGGAGCGAAACTCCTATCTCAGAAAAGTAAATAAATATTACTGGAGCCTAATTCTTGTGTAGGTCTATTGGACTCCAGGGTCCAGTTTCTCTTCATGATACGCCGCTCCTAGATAGTCACCTTCACATTGACCTTTCTAGTCCCTGGGTCCATGGGTGACAGAAGATCCTTTTCTAAATTTACCCCTGCAAAAAGTGTCTGTTTAGATTTTATGAACACTTGTGGGTGTTGCTGACCAGTTTCTCTACACTTTGAAGTTTTGTATTTATATCTGTTGCTGTTGGATGGTTTAAGACCTGAGCCCAATGAGGGTCAGAAAGTCAACTTTTCTGTATGTACAGGTAATTTTAAATAATTTTCTCATTGTGTTGTAACTGTAATGTAATCATTTTCATAGGGACATAAGTTTTTAAAATAGCATTTTAGAAAATATTTTCACACGTAAACTTTATTAACCATACTTATAATGATTTTTTTTATTTATTAGGATACAATATCACAGAAGTCTGTAGATATTCATGATTCTGTTCAGCCAAGGTCTGTGGATAACAGACCGCAAGCACCACTGGTTTCTGCCTCTGCTGTTAATGAAGAAGTCAGCAAAATTAAATCTACAGCAAGTGAGTTATTTCTCTAAATAAAAATAAATTTGTGTTTTATATAGGAAAGGGTTAACATTTTTGGTTTTTTATCATTAACAAGCATATACTATAATTGTGTCATCACTTCTTTTTTTTTATTTATTTGTGAGACGGAGTCTCACTCTGTCGCCCAGTCTGGAGTGCAGTGGCGCCATCACAGCTCACTACAAGCTCCGCCTCCCAGGTTTAAGTGATTGTTCTGCCTCAGCCTCTTCTGAGTAGCTGGGACCAAGGCACGCACCGCCACGCCCGGCTAATTTTTGTATTTTTAGTAGAGACGGGGTTTCACCATATTGGCCAGGCTGGTCTTGAACTCCTGACCTCGTGATCTGCCCACCTTGGCCTCCCAAAGTGCTGGGATTACAGATGTGAGCCACCGTGCCCGACCACTTTTTTTTTTTTTTTTTTGAAACGGAGTCTCACCCTGTCGCCTAAGCTGGAGTGCAGTGGTGCTCACTGCAACCTCTGCCTCCCAGGTTCAAACAATTCTCCTGCCTCAGCCTCCTGAGTAGCTGGGATTACAGGTGCCGGCCATCACCCCCAGCTAATTTTTGTATTTTTAGTAGAGACGGGGTTTCACCATGTTGGCAAGGCTGGTCTCGAACCCCTGACTTCATGATCCACCCGCCTCAGCCTCCCAAAGTGCTGGGATTACAGGCGTGAGCCACCACGCCTGGCCGTGTCATCACTTCTTTACTGTGCTTACCCTAATTGGGACATCCTCTGATAGATGGATGCCCTCTGGCAGAAGGTCAAGAACTCTGCTGATACCTGAAATGTCCGCTTTTTCCACCAACGAGCACCTGAGTCTTCTCTCTCCACCCCCTTCTGCATGCCAACCAACCTCATGTTCTGTCTGTAGAAGTAGGGCCTAACATGCCTTCCTCTACCCATCTGCAAGGGGAAGTAGTGAGGGACTATTGCTTTCTAAGCAGGAGCACCCAACTTGTTTTCGTTGTTGTTGTTGTTGTTGTTTTTCCAGACAGAGTCTTACTCTGTCACCCACGCTGGAGTGTGATCTCGGTTCACTGCAACCTCAACCTCCTAGGCTCAAGCGAGCCTCTTGAGTAACTGGGACTACAGGCACGCCTCATCATGCCTAGCTTATTTTTTATATTTTTTTGTAGGGACAAGGTTTTGCCATGTTGCCCAGGCTGGTCTTGAACTCCTGAGCTCAGGCCATCTGCCTGCCTCAGCTTCCCAACATGCTGGGATTACAGGCTTGTGCCACAGCATCTGGCCAGTAGCACCCTACTTTTTTTGTTGTTGTTGTTGTTTTGAGACAGAGTCTTGCTCTGTCGCCCAGGCTGGAGTGTAGTGGTGCAATCTCGGCTCACTGCAAGCTCCACCTCCCGGGTTCATGCCATTCTCCTACCTCAGCCTTCCGAGTAGCTGGAACTACAGGTGCCCGCCACCACGCCCGACTAATTTGTTTTTTATTTTTTGGTAAAGACAGGGTTTCACCATGTTAGCCAGGATGGGTCTCAATCTCCTGACCTCGTGATCCACCTGCCTTGGCCTCCCAAAGTGCTGGGATTACAGGCATGAGCCACCGTTCCCGGCAGGAGCACGCTACTTTTTAAGGAGCAACCCTTTTCTCCACAATGCTCCCTAACCTTAGTCGGCCTGTGCCAATTTCCCTCACTGCTGCCCACACACCTGTCTCCATACAGGGATCCCCAGGTCACCTGTATTCCTCCCCTCACCTTTTCACAAAAAAGAGGAACCCTTTACTTTTTTACTGGATTGATTCGGTTTCATTTGCTGAAGGAAAATTATAACACCTAGAAAAGACCACAGCCTCCTTAGAGGAGAACAGGACAGCTTTGAGAACTTTTTAAAACCTGAGGTGAAATTTACATAACAAATAACAATATACAAGTGAATAATTCAGTGGTATTAAGTACATTCACAGCCACCACCTCTATCTAGATCCAAAGCATTTTCATCACTCCTAAAGGGAGCCCCCCCGCCCCATAACTGTTACACAACCACTCCCTCTTCTCCCCTTCCCCAGCCCCTGGCAGCCACTAATTACCTGTGTTTGTGAATTGCCTATTCTGCATATTTCATATAAAAAATGGAATCATACAAAATATAACCTTTTGTGTCTGTCTTCTCTCACAATGTTTTCAAGACTCATCATGTTGTAGCATGAATCAGTAATTCATTCCTTTTTATTACTAAGTAATAGTCCACCGAATGTATAGACTACATTTTGTTTATCCATTTGTCTGATGATGGATGTTTGTATTTGTTTCACCTGCAGTTGTCGTGAATAGTGCTGCTGCAAACTGTTGCGTACAAATATCATTTGAATACCTGTTTTCAGTTCTCTTGCGTTATCTGCCTAGGAGTGGAATTGCTAGCTTGTAGGGTAATTCTATGTTTAACTTCTTGAGGAAACACCAAGTAATTTTCTATAGCCAGTGGCTGCACCATTTTACATTCCCTCCAGCAATTCCAGTTTTTCCACATCTTTGCCAATGCCTTTTTTGTTGTTGTTAAATGATAACCATTCTAGTGGGTGAGCAGTTGTACCTCATTGTGGTTTTGACTGGCATTTCCGTAATGATTAGTGATGTTAAGCATCTTTTCATATGCTTGTTGGCCATTTGTATATCTTATTTGGAGAAATTTGTATTCATGTCCTTTGCCTGTTTTTAAATTTTGATGAAGTCCAATTTTTGTTTTCTTTTGTTAGTTATGCCTTTGGTATCATTGTCAAAATCCAAGGTCATCAGCATTTCCCCCAATGTTGTCTTCAATGAAGTTTTTTTTTTTTTTTTTGAGACAGAGTCTCACTCTGTCACTCAGGCTGGAGTACAGTGGTGCGATCTGGGCTCACTGCAACTTCCACCTCCTGGATTCAAGCGATTCTCCTGCCTCAGCCTCCTGAGTGGCTGGGATTACAGGCACGGGCCACCACACCTGGCTAATTTTTGGATTTTTAGTAGAGATGGGGTTTTGCCATGTTGGCCAGGCTGGTCTCGAACTCTGGACCTCAAGTGATCCACCTGCCCAGCCTCCCAAAGTGCTGGGATTAGAGGCGTGAGCCACTGTGCCTGGCCTATGAAGTTTTATTCTTTTAGCTCTTTGATTTAGGTCGTTGATCCATTTTGATTTAATTTTATTCAGGGAATTTTTTAATCCTAGGTGCTTACAGTTCTTGAGAGAAGACAGGCTTTATTATCATATCCTACTTGAAAGGAGCTTCTATCTTCAGTCACTGTATTTTGCTAATTTCTTAAAGGGTAAACAGGTGGTAGTGAGTGGCCCAGTTTCATTTTTCATTCCTGTTCCCCAAAGAACAGAATCGTTCATGTAGGAGTCCTTTGCAGCTTCAGTCTGCACCAAGAAAGGCCAAGAGGAAAGAATAGTAAGTGGCTTTTCTCGCTCTCAGCCTCAAGACTGAATTTAAACACACTTAACTTTGTGAGGGCAGGACTTGGTCTTCACATAGTGGAAAGTGTGCACTTGGCTACTCTGGGACTATCCTTTTTCCTGGGGCAAGGGTTCTGCTTTCCTGCCACTGTGAGCTGTGGGGTCAGACTGCATCCTTAGGCCAGACATTCCACTCTCACTCCCCTGGAAGACTTTCAGGCAAGGTTCATCCTGTAACTGTTGACTCAGAACAGTTAGAGCTGGAGGAAAAACAAGCGGCCACCCTGCTCCCATGAGCCCTTTTCCTTGGTGGATAGGTTGTGGTTCTCCTGTTTGATGAGGAGGCCCCTGCATCTGACTCTCCAACTCAGTGAAGAGAATCACAGCACAGACCAGCCTCATTCTTTCTGCACCACTGCTCTGTCGAGTTGATTCAGTACCTGCAGTCCCACATAGTTAAAATCTGCTTAGCTTTGCTCTCTGTTGTGTGGACAATGAAATGGTTGACTAATACAACCCTGGCAGTGTCAGGCCTTGTCAGGACTAAAATTTGTCCAAATAGATACTGTCATCAAATGTGCTCCTGGTCCTTGCTAGTGAGACTATAGTTAGGATCCTTGTCCAGGTCTCAAAGGGCACGAGAAACTGTGAAGAGGCTTGGCATTGCTGTTCAGAGTACAGCCTCATCTGCCAAATTCTTGGGGTCACTAGAACTGTTTGGGTCCCTGCTGGAAGCTCTTAATACCCCTGAGCAGCTCACGTTGGAGCTGGTGAAAATAGGTCTCCTAAGACCTCCATCTACCACTAAGTCCCTTCTGGAGTCCAGGTCCTGCTAGGAGTCTCTTGCCCCCTGGGACTGAGATGTTTTCTCACTTGAATGAGAGAGTGAATGGATGACTGCCCATGCCGCTGTCACTGTAATAAAGGACTAAGAAGACAAGATTTAAGAGGAAGAGATAACCATAGGACTTACAGGTTTCTTTGTTTTGCTTTTTTAATTTGTGATCTAGTACTAAGAACTAAACGTTAAATAGAACAGCATTTATGAACAGTATCTGGAAAGGAACCTTCATTAATGATCTCAATAAGAATAAATTTAAGTAAGTTATTTTTCTACCCCTCAAAATCCCTAAAACATGAATTTGTCTTCCACACATTAGTGCCAGAAAAGGGAATTTGTAGTAAAAATGTTTTTCATACTAGAAAGAAACAGGGATTGTAAGTCGCCCAGCATTGGAGCCATTGCCCCAGGACTGCCTAGTAGAAAGCTCCCTTTGGGCAGTTGTCTGCCTCCTGAAAAAGCTTCCTGCCAAAGCTGCCCCTGAGAATCTGGGATGGAGGTGTGGCTGTGTGGTCTGGGTCCCCTGGGCGGTGTGGCAGCAGCATCTCGGGAATTGAGTCCTCTTTTCTAACCTTGTGCTGCTGCATTGGATTAGCTACTTAGCTGGCGTGGTCAGACAAGGGGAGCACTCCCATGAGTGTGTCCACATGGGCCAGCGAACTATCAGAAGCGCCCTGTTGAACAAATGTGTTCAGGATAGAGGGATGCGGTTGTGTGTAGCTGATGAGGGGAACGTGGGTGGCACTTTTGTTACTTTGCAGTTTGGTTACTTTTGAAGTAATGTGTTCAGCTTAACTTTTTTTTTTAAAAAAAGACGAAATCTGGCTCTGTCGCCCAGGCTGGAGTGCAGTGGTGTGATCTTGGCTCACTGCAACCTCTGCCTCCTGGGTTCAAGCAGTTCTTTCTCAGCCTCCCGAGTAGCTGGGATTACAGGCGCACGACACCACGCCCGGCTAATTTTCGTATTTTTAGTAGAGATGGGGTTTCACCATGTTGGCCAACCTGCTCTCGAACTTCTGACCTCAGGCAGTCCACCCGCCTTGGCCTGCCAAAGTGCTGGGATTACAGGCATGAGCCATTGCACCTGGCCCCAGCTTAATTTTTTTATAGACTTCTTTGCTGATGGATGTCTTTGAAAATAAGAGGTAATTTCAGTCACAGCTATAAATCTGGATCCAAATAAAACATGTGCTGTGGCCAAACCACAGTATTGCACAGGTTAATCCGGAGTCTTGGCTGCCCTCACTTCCTGTCTCACATTGATCTGTTCTGTTATTTTCTTATGTCTACAAGTTTTCATGTAACCTGTTTTCTTTTTTTTTAATTTCAATTAATTAATTTATTTTTGAGACAGAGTCTCTCTCTCTCTCTTGCCCAGGCTGGGGTGCGCTGGTGTGATCTTGATTCACTGCAGCCTCCGCCTCCCGGGTTCCAGCGATTCTCCTGCCTCAGCTTCCAGAGTAGCTTGGATTACGAGTGCGCACAATCATGCCTGGCAAATTTTTTTGTAGCTTTGTAGAGATGGGGTTTCATCATGTTGGCCAGGCTGGTCTTGAACTCCTGACCTCAGGTGATCCAGCTCTGCCTTGGCTTCCCAGAGTGCTGGGATTACAGGCGTGAGCCACCGTGCCCAGCCCCTTTATTCCCTGTTTTCAAAGGTCAGACTTGGGTTTACAGTTGATATTTCAGTTTTAGGTTTTTATCTATTTGTTACATTTTCGTTAAAAATAACTTGAATTAAAAAAAAATGTGTAGCGGGAACATCTTGAATATATTACTGTTCTAAATCAGGGGTGTTCAATGTTTTGGCTTCCCTGAGCCACACTGGAAGAATTGACTTGGACCACTCGTAAAATACACTAACATGTATGGCCCCAGGGGACCCAGACCACACGGCCACACCTCCATCCCAGATTCTCAGGGGCAGTTTTGGCAGGAAGCTTTCCAGGAGGCAGACAACTGCCCAAAGGGGGCTTTCTACTAGGCAGTCCTGGGGCAATGGCTCCAATGTTGGGCCACTTACAATCCTTGTTTCTTTCTACTATGAAAAATAGTAGTGAGCTAAGAAAAAAAATATCTCATAATGTTTAAAGAAAGTTTATGAATTTGTGTTGGGCTGCATTCAAAGCTATCCTGGGCCACATACAGGCTGCGGGTTGGACAAGCTTGTTCTAAATTATGTAGGGCACTTTTATTTTAAAAATTAATTTTCTAAGGCTTTTCTAAATAGCAGTTAAACTTTTACTGAGTAATGCCTATGTGCAAAAGCAGTATGTCCTTCTCAGTGTGATGTATGAATACATATTAATGTTTCCTTAGCACTGTAATGTCATGGAAATTACAAAGAATTCAAAATAATTTTTTGTTTGCATGTGCATTGGGGGGGGTTTCCTCACAGAATTTCCAGAACAAAAATTGTTTGCTGCCCTGTTGATTAAATGTGTTGTGCAGCTGGAACTCATCCAGACTATCGACAACATTGTCTTCTTCCCAGCCACAAGTAAGAAAGAAGATGCGGAAAACTTAGCTGCAGCGCAGGTAAGGAGATAGGAGGACAGCTGCTTTTTTTGTGTAAGTAGGAAGTTAGCTATAGCAGTCTGGGCTGTAGAGTTAGGCTAGAGAATTAATTTGTGGGGCCTTCCTCATGCAGATGTCCTTTTAAACCATGAGACTGGATCCCATCACAAGGTAGTAAGGTTAGCTAGAGCAGGGAGGAGGGTCAGCAACTGAGCACTAGGAACCTTGTCCTCTACAGCTTCTGGAGAGGAGGCAGCTAGCAGAGACTGAGGACGAGAATCCATGAGGCATGGGGAGGCACGGGGAAGCAGGTGTCAGTTGTCCGGGAAGTCAGATGAAGAAAATGTTTTAAGAAGCAGCATGTGATCAGTCACTTGTTAAATGCTCTGGATAGGTCAAGTGATACTACTCTTGAGAACTGCCTTCTAACTATTTGGAGGACTTTGGAACCTTAACAATGTGTTAAATGTTAAATTGAGGACAAAAGCATAATTGTAATGGGAAGAGAGAGAAAGAGAGAATGTGGACTCAGCCAGTACTCTGTTAAGAAGTTTTGCTATAAAGGCACAGAGAAATGTGATAGCTGGAGTGTGAGGGGTTTGCTATGTTTGTTCTCCAGATTGGTGATATGGCAGTGTGTTCACTGGTAAGAGCTTTCCAGTAGGGAGAGAAAAACTGACTGTAGGCAAGAGAGGGGCAATTGCTAGGGCCATGTTTTTGAGTGAGTGGAGATAGTACTTCATACAGAGTGGGAATCACCTGGGGCAGAAGCCCAGATAGTTCCCATGTGGTGGCAGGGGGAGGGCTGGGGGATGGGTTATGGATGCAGGAAGTCTGGTACATTTGGGGTGGGAGCTTGTGAGAGACCACCTTTGCCAGCTTCTGGTTTCTCACTGAGATGGGAAGAAAAGTCATCTACCATGTGAGATTTGGAAGAGTGTTTTAGCTACTTTGAGAAGTGAAAACGTGAGCTGGTTGGCCAGGAATGTGGCCTAGGCCAAGGTCTGCCAAGGGCTGGGCCAGCACCAAGCCCACTAGTTTAGAGAGAAACCAGTCTGCTTTCTCTAGTCACACATGACCACATGGCCGTTTTGCCAGCCAGTTACTAAAAGGAAGAGGAGGGGTTGTGAAAGAGAATAATTAAAATCATGATGCATGGACTCCATAGCAGTTGAGAAGGGAGGACTTGAGGGGCTGAGGAGCGCAGGGCCAGGGAGTTGGGAGTCCAGGAGGGTCTGGACTGATGGGAGGCGGTGCTTGGGGACGAGGATGTGTAACGGAAGATGGACCGTCCCTTACTTTGTTAGGTTAGATGAAGCTGAGTATCTGTGACTTTCTTGTGAAACTGGTCTTTGGGGAGCATTGAGTTGTAAATTAACTAAAATTATTGTGACTGTGTGTATATGCTGGGGTGGTTTGTTTTTCAAAGAGAGATGCGGTGGACTTTGATGTTCGAGTTGATACTCAAGACCAAGGAATGTACCGCTTTTTAACATCACAACAACTTTTTAAGCTACTGGACTGCTTATTAGAGTCACATAGATTTGCAAAAGCATTTAATTCCAACAACGAACAGAGGACTGCCCTGTGGAAAGCAGGTAAGCTATGCACGCCTCACATTTAATGTTTACTGTTGATGGATGTGGGACAGATACATGCAGGTATCAGAACTCAGTGACTGTCTACTGTAGGTATCTGCATGTCACTATGTGTACTTGTGTACTCTGACCTTAACAGTAGTAAGGTAATCTCACAACCAGGCCCTTTTCTGGTCTGCAGTAAGCCAGATAACTACTTGGGTGAATTTTTTCCCCCTTGGTCTATTATTTGACTTATATTGTTCTTTCATCTTGTTTACCCAACCTGGACCTTCTTATTGATACTAACTGACATGATAAAAGCTGTCCTTTCATTAGGAAATAAATGTGTAAAAGTCACACACACAAAACCTGGCATGTGTATTTGAATGGCTTCTCTGTTTACTGGGAATGGCTAAAGTTCAGAGTGAAGGTGAATTTATTGGGATGTGAGTTATATTTGTTGTAGAACAAGTTAGACATTTTAAACAAAAAATAAGCTTTTATTATAAACCAAAGTGGCATTGTTAATTTTTTAATTTAAGAAATAGAGCCAGGTGCAGTGACTCATGCCTGTAGTTCTGGCTACTCGGGTGGTTGAGGTGGGGGGATTGCTTGGGGCCAGAAGTTTGAGACCACCCTGCCCAACATAGACCCTGTCTCTACAAGAAATTAAAAATTAGCGGGGCATGGTATTGCATACCTGTAATCCCAGCTACTCGGGAGGCTGAAGTGGGAGGATCACTTGAGCCCAGGAGTTTGAGGCTGCGGTGAGCCATGATCACACTGCTCCCCTCCAGCCTGGGCAGCACAGTGAGACCCCATCTCTTAAAAAAAGAAAAGAAAAAAGAAAGAAATATAATGATTAGGTGCCAAACAGTGCTGGGAGGATGAGGGGCAGCAGAATAAGGCAGAGAAAAAGAAGGGGGCTGATAGTTACTGAACATCAAACTCTGTATCAAAAGGGTTTGGTGCTTATGTTTGTTTATTTAAAACAGCTGTGGCATTCTTCCCTTTACAGCCTAACTTCTGGAAAGAGTAGTCTGTACTTATTTTTCCCCTTTTTTCCTACCCCAGTTGTTGCCACCATTCCACTGGGCCTGTTCCTGCTGAGCTGATAGACCCTCCTTGTGTCCACACACACTGGACCCATCAGACCTCTGACAGAGCAGTTCTCACCTCCTGGAGGTTGCCCCTGTTTGTCTGAGCGCCCTCGTGCAGGCAGAGCACAGAGCCCCTTCTACAGCTTTGGGGATTCGAGTGCAGTTTCGTGTGAAGGGCTCCACCTTCCCAGGCCACAAGTTATTTTATATCTCATATCCCCTACGCGAATAGGGAGGGAATCCTGGATGTGGAAATCATCTTCACATCAGGCTGCTGTGGCTCCGCTTTGTAAGCAGCAGATGCTGATGGCTGAGCACAAACAAAATGTGCTTCCATATGGGCTGCTTCACCTTCACATAAGATGCCTTCCCAAACTAATCCCAGAAACTTCCCCTTTCTGCAGGATTCAAAGGCAAATCCAAGCCCAACCTTCTAAAGCAGGAGACCAGCAGCCTGGCCTGTGGGCTGCGCATTCTGTTCCGGATGTACATGGATGAGAGCCGCGTTAGTGCCTGGGAGGAGGTCCAGCAGAGGCTTTTGAAGTAAGACTCTTGACTGATTTCCATCTCTGACCAGGTAGCCACGTGGTGCCAGGCACCAAAGGGGCACCGGTGGGACCATGCTGAGAGCTGAGCCTTTGGGGCCTGGATGCCCCTATTCCACAGGGCAATTGTAAAACTTAAATTCAGTCTTAGAGATGAATGTGCTTTAGTGACATGTGGCCAAATCATGTCTAACATGCAGGACAAAGGAGGTTTTCTGTTTTAAAACTGTGAACTATGTCATTTATAGGCCTTTTTAATGTCCTAAGATAGTCCCATTTTTACAGAACAATCATTTGTGAAAGTGAAAACTTGCCTGCCTGCATTTACTTTGGAAAAAATATTTGGAGTTTTTCTTAGTATTACTTTTTTTACTCTTTTACTTTAAGATAACTAACATGTAAACTCAGGCTAAGAATGAAACATGCCATTCAGAAAGAATACTACCCTCTGCATTGTATTACATCTACTTAAGGAATAGATGTTCTGAGGCCAATTAAATACATTTTAGCATTTTAAGGGGTCACCTAGTCTCTGTTATCCCATTTGATTGACAAGACTGGTTGATTAAGGCCCCGCAGGGCCTTGTGATCTAGGTCCTCACAAGGGTCAGTGAAGAGAGGAGTCGCCTCAGATTCCAGCCCAGGTCTCTTGAAACTAAGCTTCATATGTGCCACCTGCCACACAGCAGCTTTGAATTGAAAGAAACTTAGAAAATTAGGAAAATGTGGGTTTCCTGGTAAGTTACAATGGCTTCTTTTAACATGTTTGGTTTTCTTCCCAATTTGGAAAGCATGTTTATGTTGACACTCCAGCTAATGTAAACAGATAGGATCTAACATGTTCTTGCACAGTTCATATTCACTACTATGTTCATGATTGCTCTTTCTCAGTGAATATGGGGACCAGTAGATATACAAGTAACATTAAAGGAAGCCTTTTCTTTTGCAGTGTCTGCAGTGAAGCGCTAAGTTACTTCCTCACTCTAACATCAGAAAGTCATCGGGAAGCCTGGACTAACTTACTGCTTTTGTTTCTAACTAAAGTTCTAAAGATAAGCGATAATAGGGTAAGTATGAGGCTTCGAATCCAGCCCAACAGTTCTAGCCCGATTCGCGTCGGGATGCCGGGTCCCAGAGTCGCCGTGCAAGAGCTCTCAGAGCCGAATCAAGCAGTGCCCAGGCTGCACTGCTGCTTGTGCAAAACCACCAGTGGCCTTGCTGTATCTTCCTCAGTCCTCGCTTTTCTCCCTCTTACCCAGCTTTGTTCACTAATTAGCAGTTCTCTAGGGGATTCAGTAGGTGAGGGATCAGAATCCCTTGGGATACCTCGACAAGTTCCTGGGTTCCCTCAACATTGAAATTCCCATTGTGACCCCAGGAGTCTCTCCCTTTTCCCCATTTTGAAAACTGCTGTCCAACTACCTCATGACCTTGCACTCTGCCTGCTACTCAAGAATACATCTAGTTCCTGGGCCTGTGCTCCGGGCTGCAGCTGTTCCTTTGGCATATTTAGTGGTTCCAGGTAACCCAGAGTCCCTAGTGAATGGGCCTCATACAAGAATTTTGAGCCAGTAGAAATAAAGATAAAATACACACATGACTGTAAATATAAGTGCATATTTGAAGGTTTTCAAAAATGTACATTCTACTCTTACAAAAAAATAGCAACTTCCAGCTCACACATAAGGTAACAGGTTGCTTTGCTGTGACCCTAGAATAGGTTTAAAAATGCCTAGTGATGTGGCCCAGTACTTGAAAGGCCAAGGGTTCTAAACCCCAGCCTCTGTTACTCCACAGCTGACTTTTTTTGCCATAACATGTCTCACTGCTTCTCTGGATCTGGAGGGGCACAGGGGTAGGAAAGGAGGCTGCAGACTAGAGTTCAGAGATGAAGGAACTACTGTGAAGATACAGCCGAAGTATAGCAATTGAACTGTACATGTGAAACGTATATAGCTTTGCCTGAAGAACTGTTTAGATTTTTCCCCAAAACTTAAAATTTTTTATGTAACAAAAGATAAAATTTCAGTAACCCATAGCTTATAAAAACTCAACTCTAGTTTGTACTCAGTTGTTTTCTTTTGCTTATTGCCCAGGAAAAACAGTGCTAAATTACTAAAAGTTTGTCAAAGATATACAGGCAAATGTTTTTCAAAGTAAAGATACGTAAGTGAGTAGTGTTTGTATGAAGTGAGTTTTTCTAAGTTCCACAACCCCCAGTCACTGCCTGCTGTGGACGCTGCTTTCCTGGCTCCTGTAATCGAGCCCCAGAGTAGTTTGACTCTAGGCAGTTTGAGGCTCTGGAGTTTGCAATCACTGCTAATGGAGAAATTCATTTTCCCTGCAGTTTAAAGCTCATGCATCATTCTACTACCCTCTCTTATGTGAAATTATGCAATTTGACTTGATTCCTGAACTTCGTGCTGTTCTTAGAAGATTTTTTCTGCGAATCGGAGTAGTTTTTCAGATATCACAACCACCTGAACAGGAACTTGGAATAAACAAGCAATGATGGGAACTTAATATTTTTGTTGGCGTTTACATCCCTCCGCTCTTTAAAAGGACGCTGGAGCTGAGGTTTCCTACCTGAAAAACAATTTCTCCAGATTGCAGTGTCTGAGAGTTACTGGTAAAGATGCTTAGAACTCTTACTCAAACTTTCAACACTCCAGTCCCTTTTAGTACGGGCGGATTTTGTGTGTTATGTTGGCCTCATGTTGAGCAGAAAGCCTGTTTAAACAGTGTCAGCTCATGCTCACGGGTCCTTCCCTGTCTTCCACGGCAGGAAAAGCCCCACATGTTTTTGGCAGGTGTGGAAGTGAAACTTACCCAAAGAACTATAGATGTAAAGATTGAACTTCTACAAGAAGTACAACTCAGGAGAGCTGTATTTTGAAGGATAAAATGTTTATAATTGGGGAGTGGGGAGAGAAGAAGAAATTATTGTTCATGGTAAAAGATATTTAGCAACTATGGTATTCTTATTCTGAAGATTTTTGCACACTCAGGCTATCTGAGATACTGGTAATCATCCTGTGAAAAATGTACAGAGATGCAGGTCTGTAATATAAAAATCTTAAACATTATATAGTTCTTCCTGCACTGTTTTCTTTCTTTATTTTCTTATTCATTTGCTAAATACCCATAATATTTTGTCAAATGCACTAAACATTTGGGTGGAACTTTCTTTTTTATTTTGTGGGGATTTTTAGTTTGGCCCTTTTTGGTGGGTGGTGATTTTGAGGCTTTAACATGCCCGGAAGCTGTTGTGGCCGACACTTCAACAACAGGGAAAAAAAGGTAGAAAATATCCCTACTGACAGTAACTACCTGTCACATATTTCTCTTAGGGCTTTTAAAGATGAGCCATTAAAATAGAATGATCCTTTATGGACCAAAACTTGAATCACTGCAAAATGAATCCAGATTGCTGTCATTTTCTTTTGGGTGGTGGGGCTTGATGTAGATTTTACTCTATGTACAGAATTTAATGTTGAATATATTAAAATAACAAATCTGGCATGGTTTGCGGAGGTTAGATTTACCGGAAATGTATTCATACTGTGAATTGTGCTCTGATGGTTAAAAGACAAGATTGTCAAGCATTCCGTATTAACAGTGGATGTAGAAAATTTTTTCAGACGGATAAAATGTATATGGTACAGATGTAAAGTTTTCTATGTAAAAAATTCTGTACAACTTTCTGTACAATATTGATTCTCATCTGGCATATTCTAATCAGGTTATAGGTCAATAAAGTTTTTGAAATATTTCATCAGTGCAATCAAAACCTCTATAACCCACCCCCATGTTTCATTGATTCTTTTCTGTTAAGGCCAAACTACTATGGAAAAGACATTTTCAGCCAGAACTACAAATTCAGTATTGTTTGGTTCTGGTATTTTCTTTCCAGCTTCCAGCATTAGATCCTCCCTCACACTGTACTTACCATAGAATATTTATTTTTAAGGCAGTTTTTAAAATTTTTATGTATCTATTAGAGACTGGATCTCACTCTGTTGTCCAGGTTGGAGCGCAGTGGTATGATCACAGCTCACTGTAGCCTCAAGCGGGGCTCACGTGATTCTCACACTCCACCCTCCCCAGTAGTGAGGACTATAGGCACACAACACTACACTTGGCTAATTAAAAAACATTTTTTTTGTAGAGACGGGATCTCACTATATTGCCCAGACTGGTCTCAAACTCTTGGATCTGAAGTGATTCTCCCAACTTAGCCTCCCAAAGTGCTGGGATTATAGGCGTGAGCCACCATATCCAGCCCGAAAATCTTTTGATATTTTGCATATTAATATTTAGTATATTAATAACCTAGCATCAGGCTACACTACTTGAGTGCTGAAAAGAGCTAAAGTTCTCTTCAGCACAGTTTGCAATATTGTGTGTTTTAGGAGTCAGTTGAAGTTGTGTGGTACATGGCATTAAACAAAAATGGAACGTGTCAATATCATCTAACATGGTTGTGTTAAAGAGGAAAAGTATTCAGTCATCTTTGCTTTCACACCTCTCTTAGATAATGAACAGTTACTGAACAATGCATTTGTAAGTGTGCCGTATTTGTTACCCCAAGACAGCTCTGTTCAAGCCCAGCTGGATGCTAGAGCTGGGAGCCACTGTGACCTTGCTGTGCGAGGGTAAGTGTTCCACACAACCTGGCAGTTGATTATTTAATGGTGTAGTATTAGGACACTTCCCCTAGAAGAGTCAGAGGCTTTCTTCTTTCTTTCAGATGACAATAGAACAAATCTTTACTAGTAAAGCAAACGATGGTCCTAAAATTAGAAAATCAATCAAATATAAAATTTACAACTAGCCAAAACTCAAAATATCAGTAATTTGTCTGATACTGTCTACCATTAATTACATCAGAGGATGTATTGGAGAAGCAGTGCCTGGGGATGTTCTCAGCTGTCATGGTTGTGAAGATTCTAATCTGAGTCAGAATGTCATAATTTGAATGACTCCTTTTTTTAAAAAAGTACCAGTTACTGAGTGATTAGAAAACTCACATGGACTCACTTATCCAAGGTTCCATGGTGGTGGAACAAGAAGACGACTCCAGTCTCTCTGTCCTTGACTCCCGGGTGTCCCCACCTCTGTTCAGCCTCCAGAAAACTAGTCTAGAAAGCTCCATAGTAGTTAACATAAAAAGATTTTAGTAATTAAAATAAAAATTTATTTGTATCAAGAAGTAGTTATATAAATTAGTAACTTAAATGCCTTCATTGGAATAAAAATAGAAGCAGAAAGGTGTAACATTTAATGTATGGCTTACAAGAATTCAAGCAATTACAGTTCCCTTCATTTCTGTATCAGTAGCTACAAATAACATGAAATAGGACATCTGATTGTGTCACACAGAAACTGGAATAATCACAGCTACAATAGATGTACCTACTAAATGAATTCTTTTGCATGGAGGTAACAATGGAAAATGTGCATGTAACAAAGGGGAGTCTGGTTTTACAGGACGGTTAAGACACTTATTCACCTTAATGACAAGCAGAATTCAACATACGCACATACAGTAGTTCAGTTCATTACCACCCTAATTTATGACAAAATTGTGCAAAAATAATTCTATACAATTCTATTATATAAATCAATAATCATGGCCTTATATTTATGTACACAATATACATCATAATAATTTTATATACAGATGGAAAAAAAGTAACTTTCAGGTAGGGGCCAAAAGTAGGACATATTATTGAAGGTACAGATTTACCATTCCTTTCACCTTAAAAGGCACTACTGAGTCCAATACAGGTTTATTTTAACCATGTGCAGTCGACAGGCCCTGCCAAGTGAAAGTGCCTGGTTTTCCAGGAACCTGCTGCTGCTCCTGATTCAGCTGCTCTGCCATGAAGCGTTTCAGTGTTTCTGAAGTGCCAGGGCGGAGCCAGGGCTCAGTTGCTACAGAGTTTGATCCGTCATCACCTATGTGTTTCATGATGTCATCAGGGTCAACCAGTGGACTCTCATCATCTACAGGAGGCAAGGGACATGTGACTCAGGTAACAGGCAGGCAGGACAACTCGGCATTTCCCCACAATGTCATGTCCTGAACTCTGTTTTGGTTAGACTCACCCCACCGTATTTTAGAGGGAGGAGAGCAGGCCCACAAAGGCGTCAATTTTGTAAAACAAAAAATGATCAACTGAGTAAGCTGAATCCATGGCACTAGCAACCAGAGGGATTCTAAGTATATCAGCGACACCTCTCCACCAAAGTCAACAGGAGGAATGTAGGTAGTTTTATTTTGTAACTGTTACCTCAGGAGAAGCCTAATGGCTACACATAATTTTTTTTTTTTTTAAGCAAGGTTTGGGGAATACTCTTCAACCTACAACACTGCTATAAGGAAATTAAGTTATTTTGGGAAAACACTAGTTGCAATGAGATTACTTCCATTCTTAAAACATCTAATCTAAGAAGGCCATGTCCAGTCAATGAAGAGGTAGCTGTTAATGTGTTTCATTCTTTAACTGAATTTGTACTCAACTTCTGTGTTTTACTTATTATTAGGTATAGTAATAGGAAAATCTGTCTTCCTACCCTGTGATGTCATATTCTTTTTTCTTTTTTTTTTTTTTTTTTTTTTTTTTTTTTTTTGAGACGGAATCTCTCTCTGTCGCCCAGGCTGGAGTGCAGTGACCGGATCTCCACTCACTGCAAGCTCCGCCTCCCAGGTTCACGCCAGTCTCCTGCCTCAGCCTCCCGTGTAGCTGGGACTACAGGCGCCCGCCACCACACCCAGCTAGTTT
>NW_012101665.1:1155535-1172245 GCF_000951045.1 Mandrillus leucophaeus | reverse complement strand
GGATTGGTATGTGCAATCAATCCACATCATAACAAAAAGCTCCTGCTTGAAAGGACAATGTTAAAAAAACAGTGTAGACATTAAAAATCTTCTGAAAAAGATTCTTAAGATGCTGTCTTCTCTCAGATATATTCCTGTTAAATATTCAGTTTGTTGGGTCTAAAAGAAAATGCCTTGTAGCTGGAAAGAAGACATCCTTTCCTACTGTCCCATCAATTAACCATGTCTGCTTGTGTTTGGTATGGAATTACCACCATTAGAACATACCACACCTTGACTGCTAGATAGACATACTGAGTACAGTTTTAAATTAATACAGTATTAAAGGTAGAATCTAAAAAAAATCTTGAGATTGTAATGTAGATTAACAGACTAAAGAGTATTTCCCAAATAGACCACTATTTGCTAAAACTAATATTACCAATATGAAACTGTCCCATTATCCCAGTGAGTAATAGCATTGGTACAAAAAAGGGTGGTACAGGGCTGGCAGTGTAGCTCCTTAGGTGTCCATCCTGCCTTGTGCTCTATGACTAGCTTTAACCTGCAAGTCACAAAAATACACTCATAATGAGACTAGCTTTATTTGACCTCTGAGGCTTTGTTTGTCCATGGTGTGGAAAGCCAAATAAGAAGGTAAAAATTTTCTTTATAGTACTACAAATTTACAGCATAAGTGTTAAAGAACTCAGTCTTAAGGCTAATTTCTAATAATGTTTTATTACTAAAGTTTTAGTAAAGTGATTACTATATCATATAGCATTTTCTCTGCTGAAAGCAAAGCCTGGATATATTTAATAAGCAAAAACTATTTTACCTGTTTAGACTCCACTCTAAAATGGGCACCCTCTCTGATAGAGAAAATCTGATGCAGACTTAATCGTGAGGTCTGGTTTTGCTCAATAGTTACGTCTTGGGCCATACAACTCAAAGGACTTCAAACTCATTCCATCTATCCTCAGACATTAGTGAAAGCCTTGAGTAAGAAAGTTTAAAAGTTCATACGGGATCTCTGCTATAGGCCATTACACTTGGTCATTTACCTGTATTAATAGGTTTATTGTGAAGTTCATTCAGTCTTCGCATTCGTTCCTCATTTCTCATTCTAAGCTGATCAACATTTACACTGGATGTAGATTTTAGAGAGAGACCATCTGGTGCTACATTAGGACGACTGCTATCCTGTAGTTAGAAAACAGAACTTCAGAAAGCCATTAACATAAAGTATGTTCACAAATCAGTGAATCAGGGCCAGGCATGGTGACTCTCGGTAATCCCAGCACTTTGGGAGGCCGAGGCAGGCAGACCACCTGAAGTCAGGAGTTGGAGACCAGCCTGACCAACATGGTGAAACCCCATCTCTACTAAAAATACAAATTAGCTGGGCATGGTGGCGGGCACCTGTAGTCCCCAGCTACTTGGGAGGCTGAGGCAGGAGAATCACTTGAACGCAGGAGGCGGAGGTTGCAGTGAGCCGAGATTGTGCCACTGGACTCCAGCCTGGGAGACAGAGACTCTTATCTCAGGGAAAAAAAAAAAAAAACATCGACAAATCAAAACATCCTCTTGCCCTCAAATGTACATTGTGATGAACAAAATAAATGGAAATATGGAGCACTTATATTATGGCTCCTATGCTTATCCATGCAAGCTCAGATGACTCAGTCAAGAATAAGGAATAACATGTGTGATGACAGAAATGCTGCCAGTCTGGATAAAGCTTGGGAATTATAGGACACAGAAGGAAAAAACTAAAGCAGCAGGGGCTGAGACAGTCCAGCTGTAATCAAGGCAGTGTGGTACTGACATAAGACAAGTAGATCAATGTAAGATTAAGAAGAATACAGAAGTAAATCCTTATGTTTACAGATGAGTTAACAAAATGCAATGGGAGAACAGTCTTTCAACAAATGCTGCTAGAACAACTGGATGGCCACATGCAAAAGAATGGACTTGGACCCCTGCACCTCACACCCTATGCAAAAATTAAAGTGTATCACGGACCTACAATTAAGAACAAACTGAAAAAAAACAAGTAAATCCTCATGATCTTGTGCTAGGCAATGGTTTCTTAAGTAAGACACCAAAAGCCCAAGAGAGATTGATGAGTTGGACCTCATCAAAATTTAAAAACTTCTGTGCTTCAAAGAACACCATCAAGAAAGTTAAAAAGATACAGAATGGGAAAAAAAAGATATGAAAATCACATATTGATAACTAGACTTGTAGCCAGAATGTAAAAGAACTCTTACAACTCAATAAAAAGACAATTCAATTTGAAAATGGGCAAAGGGCTGGGCACGGTGGCTCACGCCTGTAATCCCAGCACTTTGGGAGGGGAGGCAGGCGGATCACCTGAGGTTAGGAGTTTGAGACCAGCCTGGCCAACATGGCAAAACCCCGTCTTTACTAAAAATACAAAAGTTAGCCATGTTGGCATGCACCTGTAATCCCAGCTACTCAGGAGGCTGAGGCAGGAGAATCCCTTGAGCCCCAGTGGGGCAGAGGGTGCAGTGCGCTGAGATCACACCACCATACTCCAGCCTGGGCGACAGAGCGAGACTCTGTATTTAAAAAAAAAAAAAAAAAAAAAAAAAGCAAAAGGATTTGAATAGACATACCTCCTAAGAAAATATACAACTGGCTAATAAGCACATGAAAAGATGTTCAACGTCATTAGAGAAATGCAACTCAAAACCACCATGACACTACTTTACACTCAATAGCTAAAATCAAAAGACACTAAGTGATGGCCAGGATACAGAGAAATTACAACCTTCATACACTGATGATGGCAAAGTAAAATGGTACAGCCACCTTGGAAAACAGTCTGGTACTTCTTCAAAATGCTAAATACAAAGTGTCCATATAACCCAACAATTTTCCTCCTAGCTATATATATTCAAGAGTAATAAGAACATCAAAAACTTGTACATGAACATTAATAGTATCCGTAAGAGCTAAAAAGTGAACACAACCCAAATATCTATTAATTGTTAAATGGATAAACAAAATGTGGGATACTAATACAGTGGAAAATTATTCAACACTAAAGAGGCATCAGTACTGGCACATGCTACAACATGAATGACCTTCAAAAGAAGACAGACAAATCTAGTCACAAATAGCCATAGAATGTATGATCTCATTTATATTAAATGTCCAGAAAAGGCACATCTATAGAAACCAAAGTAGATTGGTGGTTGCCTAAGGCAAAAAGCAAAGCTATTTTCACCTGGTAATGCTGTACATATAATAACGCTAATAGCATCTGTTACTTGGTGAGAGCTCTCTGCATACATGGCTCAGTGCTAAATGCTTCACATTAACTGTATCTTAATGTCATATAAAAGGAAACACAGAGTTTAAGAAATTGCCCAAGCTGCCTACCCAACAAGGAGGTGACATCGTTGGGACATAAACTCCAAAGCCTCTACTTTTTACTGGCTACACCGTAAAGCTGGGGAGCAGAGTGAGGAGAACATGGGTTTGAATCTCAGCCTTCTTGCCCATATGACCTTGGCAAGTCATTTGACCGAAATGAAGATGATGCCTACATCACAGAATTAGGTTATTATGAGGCTTTTCGATAAATGGCATCAGTTCCTTCTTGTGCCTCTCTGAAATCCATATATTCTGCAGGAGAAGAAGGAAGGTTGGGATGCAGAGCTACTTACAGCCACCCCAGGAGACAAGAAAATACTATTATTATCTGGAAGAAGCCAAAGCAGCAGAATTCAATAGCTACCCAAGGTCATCCAGTCAAGGCTGAGCCTAGATTCAGACCCATGTCTGAATTTCAAGCAAGTGCTCTTTCTTTATGGGGCCACACAGATTTAGCATGGGTCAGAACCCAGACCTCTCATTCTTCTAAGTTGAAAAGGGGAAGAAACTAAGTTTCATACACACAATGTCTAGTCCTTTCCATTTGTTCCTCCTGCGCTCCCGTGCAGAGGGCAACTGTGATGGTGGAGGGAGGACGTCATCTTCAATGGCAGGATATGTCTCACCGTAAGCACCTAAGAGGACCCCAAAAAGCAGAAGGAGTCTTAATACCGCTTCAAATCTTACCCAGAGCTAAACCAAGAGCCTGTCTTTTCATTACATTTTGCTTACAATACCATGAAATACACTCAATTTAAGTGTACATACACAGTTCGGTGATTTTTTTAGCAAATTTACAGAGTTGTGCAATCATCACTTTAGAGCATTTCCATCACCTTAAACAGCTCCTTTGTGCCCACTGGCAATCACTCCCTACTCCTATTTGCTGGCCCTGGGCAAACACTGCTCTGTTTCAACAGATTTACCTTACCCAACACCAAACATAAATGGAATTCTACAACTTAATCTTATGTGTCTTTTCACTTAGCAATAAGGTGTATGAGATTCGTCTGTGCTGTGCCATGTTTGTTTATTACATTTTACTGCTGAATAATACTCCATCATATGGATATGTCGTATTTTGTCTATGCATTTACCAGTAAATAGACATTTGCTAGTTGCTAGCAATTATGAATAACACTGCTATGAACATTCACATTCAAGTTTTTGTGTGGACGTATCGTCTCATTTCTTTGGGTTATAGAACCAGAAATGAAATTGCTGGGTATTATGGTTAACTCTGTTCTGCATTTTGAGGAACTACCAACCTATTTACATTTTACATTGTAAGAAGGTTCCAATTTCCCCACATCCTCATCAACACTTGGTATTGTCGGTCTTTTTGCTCATAATCATTCAAGTGGACCGGAGCTAATTTGACATAGACAAATAGCCTACAACATCTACGGTAACCTCCACAGCTCCTTTGAAAAAAATTATACCTAAAGAAAAGTTAGAATAATACACATACTTAGAATCACCATTAGTTACTTTGCCCATTTCTATATATATTTGGGGGGATGCTGTTTTTGCCAAGCCACTTTGCTACACCAATAAATTGGAGACATCATGGCATTTTGTCTCTAACTATTTCAGTGTGTACCCTCTAAGAACAAGGACTGGCTCCTACACTGCAAAAATCTAATTATAACATTCAGAAAATTTAACATTTATACAAAACTATCATCATTTAACATACAATTGATATTCAATTATCCAAATGTATACTGTATGGGTTTTTAACAATAGGAATAACTTTTATTGAATAAGATGTGGGGCTTTCTATAATTCTAAAATAAGTTTTGGGTCCTTCCATGCCTTTTCATGGTTTAGTAGCTCATTTTGTTTTAGCGCTGAAAACTATTGCATTGTCTGGATGTACCACACTTTATCCATTAACCTACTGAAAGACATCTTGGCTGCTTCCAAGTTTTAGCAATTATGAATAAAGGTGCTATAAATATCTGCGTGCAGGTTTCTTTATGGACAAGTTTTCAACTCCCTCAGGCAAATACCAAGGAGTATATATGCTGAACTGTATGGTAAGAATGTGTTTATTTTTGTAAGAAATTGCCACACTGTCTTCCAAAATTGACTACACTTTTGCAGGCCCACCAGCAATGAATGAGAGTTCCTATTGCTCTAAAACCTTGCCAGCATTTGGTATCAGTGTTTTGAATGCTGGCCATTCTAGCAGGTATGTGGTGGTATCTCATTTTAATTTACAATTCTCTAATGTGTTACCAGGCGGGTCCTTGTTCTTAGAACTCCCAAGATGGTGGCGGGCCGCTTCCAAGATGGTGGCAAGCCTCTTGTTCTCTGACCTGGGGTTCTTGGCCTCAGATTCCAAGGAACGGAATCTTGGGCCATGCATGAGTGTTACAGCTCTATTAGAAGCCGGGGTCACAAAAGAGAACCATGGAACCCAGAGACTAGTGTTCAGCTTGATTAGGACAAACCCAGGCACTTAGCCGTGCAGGAACAATGGCGAGCCTTTAGCCTGATTGGGAGCGGCAATGGGCGCCACCTCGGTGGATCAGAAGTGCACCGGATACCCTGCCAGATCAGGAGGGGTGGAAGTCAGAGGCGGGTCTGCGACGGCGGCAAACAACACTGGTGGACGGCAAGCGAAAGCTCAGCTCGAGCCGTAACAAACACGGACCAGAAGAGCATGCAGTTGCAAGATTTAATAGAGTGAAAACAGAGCTCCCATACAATGGGAGGGGACCCAAAGAGGGTTGCTACTCCCAGCTCGAATGCCTGGGTTTATATCCTGATCATTGTCCCTCCCCCTGTGCTCTCAGGTGATATATGATTTGACTATTTCTTAACCTCCTGCTTTAGCCTAATTTGTATTTTAGTGAGCCCTCTTTACTACCTGATTGGTTGGGTGTTAGCTGAGTTACAAGCCCCATGTTTAAAGGTGGGTGCAGTCACCTTCCCAGCTAGGCTTAGAAATTCTTAGTCGGCCTAGGAAATCCAGCCAGTCCTGTCTCTCAATAGCATCCTTACATAGTCTTATATCTTTATGGTGATGTGTGGTGCAAGTCTTGCTCAATCTTTTAATCAGTTTTTTTATTTTCTTATTGTTGAGTTTTAAGATTTCTTTGTATATTTTGGATAGCAGTCCTTTATCTGATATGTCTTTTGCAAATATTTTCTTACAGTCTCTGTCCTGTCTTCTCATTCTCTTAATTAACAGTGTCTTTTATAGAGCACAGCAAGTTTTTAATTTTTACAAAGTCCGGCTTATCAATTATTTCTTTATTTTGTATCTAAAAGTCATCACCATACCCAAGGTCAGCTAGATTTTCTGTTGTTATCGTCTATGAGTTTTTCAATTTAGCATTTTACATTTAGATGTAAGATCAACTTTGAGTTAATTTTTGTGAAGGGTGTAAGATCTGTGTCTAGGTTTATTTTTTCACATGCAGATGTCCTGCTGTCCCAGCATTATTTGTAGAAAAGACTGTCTTTTCTCCATCATAATACTGCCTTTGGTCCTTTGTCAGTACTGCCTTTGGTCTTTTGTCAGAGATCAGCTGACTATATTTGCATGAGTCTATTTCTTTTTTTGAGACAAGGTCTTTCTCTGTTGCCCAGGCTGGAGTTCAGTAGTGTGATCATAGCTCACGGCAGCCTTGAACTTCCAGGTTCAAGTAATCCTCCCACCTCAGCCTCCCAAATAGCTAGGACTTCAGGTATGTGCCACCACATTGGCTAGTTTTTTTTTTTTTTTTTTTCTGTAGAGACAAGATCTTGCTTTGTTGGCCAGGGAGGTCTCAAACTCCTGGCCTCAAGTAGCCTCCCAAAGATGTGAGCCACTGTGCCTAGCCTGCATAAGTCTATTTCTGGGCTCCATATTCCATTCAGCTGGTCTATTTGTCTATTCTTTCACCAATGCCACATTGTATTGTTTATTATAACTTTATCATAACTCTTGAAGTCAGCTGTGACAGTCCTTCAACTCTGTTCTCTTTAAACATTGTGTTGGCTATTCTGGATCTTTTGCCTTTCCAAGTGAACTTTAGAATCAGTTTGTTGTTATCCACATGATAACTTGCTGGGATTTTTATTGGGATTGTACTAAATCTGTAGATCAAGTTGAGAAGACCTGACATCTTGACAATACTAAGTCATCCTGTGCATGGTCATGGAATATATCTCCATTTATTTAGTAGTCCTTCAATTTCATCAGTTTTGTAGTTTTCCTCAGGCAGTTCTAGAGAGATAGATAGATAGATAGACAGATAGATTAGATAGATAGATAGATAGATAGATAGATAGATAGATAGATAGATAGATAGATATCTATCTCAGTATTTCTTGGGGGAATGCCAATGTAAGTGGTATTGTGTTTTTAATTTCAAATTTCACTTGTACATTGCTGGCATATTGTAAAGGGCCTGAGTTTTACATATTAATCTTGTATCCCGCAACTTTATTATAACTGCTTACAAGTTCCAGGAGTTTTTCAGTTGATTCCTTCAGATTTTCTATAGACAATCATATCATCTGTGAACAAAGACAATTCTATTTCTCCCTTTCCAATCAGTACACCTTTTATTTCCTTTTCTGCCTTACTGCTAATATTAGCTAGGACTTCCAGTATGATGTTAATCAGTGGTGAGAAAGGACATCCTGATCTTAGCAGGAAAGCTTCTAGTTTCTCATCATTATGATGTTAGCTGTAGGACTTTTGTAGATGTTCCTTATCAAGTTGTAGAAGTTTCCCCTCTATTCTGAGTTGGCTGAGTTACCATAAATGGGTGGTAGACTTCAGGTTATCAGATTTGTGGGCATAGAGTTGTTCATGGTATTCTTGGACTATGTTTTCTTTGTGGTTTTTGTTTGTTTGTTTTTTAATTAAAACACTGAGATTTATTTCACATGTATATTTTTGTCTCCCCACCATTTCCACGTCTGACCACCACTACTACTATGTCCTATCATGACATTCCATACATACTTAAAACCAAGCTAAGGGTGAAGTTGCATCTTTAAAAACTAAACAGGTATTGTGGACAACACATTCTTGGCAGTGGAACCTGGACAACACTTATCAAACACGGTAGGGAAAGTTCTCACTCTGCGTTATAAAAAGGACAGCCAGATTTCAACTGTTACAGAAATGAAATAAGATGGAAAATTTTTAACAAATTGCTTAAACTATTTTCTTAAAGAGACTTCCTCCACTGCCAGAGATCTTGAATAGCCTCTTGGTCAGTCATCCGGAAGCAATTCTTCACATATTTGATGAACGTGGCTTCCACTTTGGGAAGAGAACCACCTTTTTCTATACTTGCTTGCATTTTTGCTTTAATGTCTTCTACAGAACTAGGTCCTTTTGGTGTTTTAGGAGTTTTTTCCTGTTTTTTGAAGGATTCTTGTCCTTTTGATCTTGGTGTTGATGCTTTTGAGTCTTTTCCATTCTGATTTGACTTTTGTGCATTTATGGCTGAAATATCTTGTATAGATTTCTTCACTGGCGCTTTTTCTTCAGCTTCCTCATCATCAAAATCATCATCATCTTCTTCATCTTCATTAGCAGCAAGTTTTACTTTTTTCTGTGGAACCCTGCTACCACCTCAGGGGCAGACTGCTTTCCAGATATACTTAAGAGTTTCACATCCTCCTCCTCTTCATCTTCTGACTCTGCATCTTCCTCCACAACTACTAAGTGTTGTCCACTAATATGCACTGGCCCTGAACCACACTTCAACCATAAGAGCACTGGTGGTATGATTTCAAAGCCCCCAAGGGAAACCATTGGCTGTACAGACATTTTCAAAGTTGCCAGTGTTACTTTAATTGGACTGCCTTCGTAATTCATTGCTTCTGCTTCAATAATGTGCAATTCATCCTTTACACCAGCACCAGCCCCTAAACTGAACGTTCTTAAAGATAACTGGTGCTCATTTTCATCATTATCCACCTTAAAGTGATAATCTTTGTCAGGCTTTAGTTCAACAACCGAAAAGATAGTTCTGGGGCCTCAGGACTCATGTCCATGTCCATCAAATCTTCCATCGGTGGTGGCACCCACTTAGGTGGGAAAGAAGGTGGCAGAGATAAATGACCACTACTCAAGAGAACAGCCAAGCAGAACGGAATCACACCAGGATCTTGGACTATGTTTTTTTGTTTTGTTTTGTTTTGAGACGGAGTCTTGCTCTGTTGCGCAGGCTGGTGTGCAGTGGCGCGATCTCGGCTCACTGCAAGCTCCACCTCCCGGGTTCATGCCATTCTCCTGCCTCAGCCTCCTGAAGAGCTGGGACTACAGGTGCCTGCCACCACGCCTGGTTTTTTTGTTTTTTTTTTTTTTTTTTTTTTTGTATTTTTAGTAGAGACGGGGTTTCACCATGTTAGCCAGGATGGTCTCAATCTCCTGACCTTGTGATCCACCTGCCTCAGCCTCCCAAAGTGCTGGGATTACAGGCTTGAGCCATCGCGCCCGGCCAACTATGTTTTTTAATGTTCGTGGGACCTGTAGTGATATGCCCCCCAAACTTTTTTTTTTTTGGACAGAATCTCACTGTGTCACCCAGGCTGGAGTGCAGTGGCACGATCTCAGCTCACTGTAACCTCCACCTCCTGGTTCAAGCAATTCTCCTGCCTCAGCCTCCCAGGTAGCTGGGACTACGGGCATGCGCCACCATGCCCAGCTAATCTTTATGTTTTTAGTAGACACCCGGTTTTGCCAAGTTGACCAGACTGGTCTCGAACTCCTGACCTCAGGTGATCCACCCACCTCAGCCTCCCAAAGTGCTGGGATTACAGGTGTGAGCCATGCCCAGCCAGATATGCCCTGTCTCTGATATTAGTAATTTGTGTCTTCTCTCTTATTAGCTTGGCTAGAGGCTTACTGATCTTCTCAGAAATAACTCTTGGTTTCATTAATTTCCTCTATTGATTTCCTGTTTTCAGTTGCATGGATTTCTGCTCCAATTTTTATTTCTCCTGCTTACTTTGGATTTAATTATTTTCTAAGTTTCGTATGTGGAAGCTTAGAATACTGATTTTAGATCTTTCTACTTTTCTTCATGTATGCAGTCAATGTTATAAATTTGAGTATCTTAACAATTTACCAATTTTTGGCCGGGCGCAGTGGCTCATGCCTATAATCCCAGCACTTTGGGAGGCTGGGCAGGTGGATCACCTGAGATCAGGAGTTCGAGACCAGCCTGGTCAACATGGTGAAACCCCATCTCTACTAAAAATACAAAAATTAGCCAGGTGTGGTGGCAGGCGCCTGTAATCCCAACTACTCAGGAGGCTGAGGCAGGAGAATCGCTTGAACCCGGGAGGCGGAGGTTGCAGTGAGCCAAGATCATGCCATCATGCTGCAGTCTGGGGACAACAGCGAGACTTTATCTAAAAAAAGAAAAAAAATTACCAATTTTTAAAACTTTTACATAGTCTGGCTTATCAGTTATTTCTTTCATAAATTATGACTTTGGTTTTGTATCTAAAAGTCATCACCATACCCAAGGTTGTCTAGATTTTCTGCTGTTATCTTCTGTGGGTTTTAGAGTTTGGCATTCTACATTTAACTGAATGCATACATTAGGAAAGTAGAAAGACAAGCGTTATTTCTGCTACCTCCTACAAATTGAGAAGTTGTATTTTCATTTTCATTTAGATCAAGTTGTTTTAAAATGTATTTTCATATTTTTTCTCTGACCCATGAGTTATTTAGAAATGTGGCATTTAATCTCCAAAGTATTTGGAGATTTTTCCAGCTATCTTTCTGTTATTGATTTCTAGTTTATTTCCATTGTGGTCTGGGGACAGATATTGTGTGATTTATCTTCTTTTACATCTGTTAAGGTTTGTTTTCTTTCCCAGATTGTAATCTGTCCTGCTATCGCTTCTCGGCCTTTTGGCTAAGATCAAGTGTAATCTGTCCTGCTGAATGTTCCATGTGACCCTGAGAAGAGTATGTGTTCTGTTGTTGTTAATGAAGGTGTCTTTTGACGTCCATTATATCCAGTTGGTTGATGGTGTTGCGGAACTCAACTATGTCCTTACTGATTGTTAAAAATCTCTAACCATAATAGTGGATTCATCTATTTCTCCTTGCCATTCTTTCGCTTTCTGACATGTATTTTGACACTCCATGGTTAGGCATCTAAACGTTAAGAGCTAAAACTATACATAAAACTCTTAGAAGAAAGCACATGAGGAAAGCTTCATGGTATTGGATTTGGCAATGATGTCTTAGATGTGACACCAAAAGCACAGGCAACAAAAGCAAAGATAAATTGGACTGTACCAAAATTAAAAGCTTCTATGTATCAAAGGACACAACCAACAGAGTGAAAAGGCAACCCACTATGTCGAAAACATTTGCAAATCATGTATCTGATAAGGGGTAAGATCCAGAATAGATAATAAAGAACTCCCACAACTCAGTAACAACAAAAAATATCTGATTTTAAGAATTAGAAAAGGTCTTAAATAGATATTTCTTCAAAAATGATGTACAATTAGTAAGCACATGTAAAGATGTTCAACATCACTAATCATTACAGAAATGTAAGTCAAAACCACAATGAGATGCCACCTCACACCTATAAAGATTGCTACTATTCAAAAAACAAAGTAATAAGTGTTAACAAGGATGTAGAGAAATCAGAACTTTTGTGCACTGCTGGTAGGAACGTAAAATGGTGCAGCTGCTGTGGAAAACAATGTGGTGAGACTTCAAATAATTAAAAATAGAATTACTATATGATCTAGCAAATGCTATCTGTTAGTGTATACCCAAAAGAATTGAAAGCAGTGACTCCAACAGCTAATTGTACACCTATTCGTAGGAGCATTATTCACCACAGCCAAAAGGTGGAAGCCACTCAAGTGTCTACTGACAGATGAATGGATAAACAAAACACAGTACATACATACAATGGAATATATTCACAGCATAAAAAGGGAAATCTGGCTGGGTGTGGTAGCTCACACCCGTGATCTCAGCACTTCGGGAGGCCACAGTTGGAGGATCACTTACGCTCAAGAGTTCGCAACCAACCTGGGCAACATGGTGAAACCCTGTCTCTACAAAAAATACAAAAATTATTTGGGCATGGTAGTGAGTGTGTGCCTGTAGTTTCAGCTACTTGGGAGGCTGAGGTAGGAGAATCATCTGAGCACGGGGAGGTCAAGGCTGCAGTGAGCCATGATCACACCACTGCACTCCAGCCTGGGTAGCAAGGGAGACCCTGTCTCTAAGGGGAAAAAAAAGAAAATTTGACACATGCTATAACATGGATAAACCTCAAAGACGTTATGTGAAGTGAAATACGCCAGTCATCAAAGGATAAATACTGTATGATTCCACTTACATGAGGTCCTAGAGTAGTCAAATTTATGGAGATGGAAAGTAGAATGTTGGATGCCAGGGGCTGGAGGGAGAGGGCAATGGGGAATTACTGTTTCATATGAAGAGTTTCTATTTTCAAGATGAGTTCTGGAGATGGATGATAGTGGTGGCTGCACAATAGAAATACTTAATGCCAGTCAACTGTACACTTTAAAATGGTTAAAATGGTAAACGTTATGTTTATGTGTATTTTACAATTTAAAAAACCCTACTTTTTAAAAATAATGCACTGAAACCACCAGCTTTACATTCCTTAGAGCAGTGGTTAACACAGCCATGACTTACGCAGCATTTGGAGTCACTGTTAACCATAAAGACTGCTGTATCTTTGCTCTAGTGTCATGCAATACTCCAACACACCATCTTGAATGGCCCAGACCATCTTCACTGTTAGGAAGGACAGGTCTCATTTCCCTGACAAGCAATCTTCCCATCCCTGTCTCCTGCTGTTTTATTTTTCCTTCTCTCTCCAGTGCATCTTCCTTGGAAAGGAAAAATTCATTACAAAAAAAAAAAAAAAAAAAAAGACCACGTACAGTGGCTCATGTCTGTAATCCCAGCACTTTGGGAGGCTGAGGCAGGAGGATCCCTTGAGTCCAGGTGTTTGAGACCAGCCTGGGCAACATAGGGAGACCTCATCTCTACAAAAAATAAAAAAGATAACTGGGTATGGTAGTACATGCTGTAGTCCCAGCTACTGGGGAGGCTGAGATGGGAGGAGCACTTGAGCCCAGGAATTTGAGGCTGTAGTGAGCAATGATTGTGCTGCTGCACTCCAGCCCGGGCGACAGAGCAAGACCTGTCTCAAAAACAGCAACAACAACAACAAAAAACCATTAAGAGAAAAATATAAGTTAATTTGGAATTTTATCACATGAATATCTAAAGTAATTGGCCTGAAATACAGCTAATATGTAGACTAGATCATTCCCTGATGGCCCTAGGATAGCAGAAACACTCATGATCAGAGTACATAATCGTAAGTGTATACTACTTTAAGAAAAAAGATCCCATGGTACCTTTACTTATCTTCTGAAGACTAAATAAAATAGTCTTATGACTTTTTTGACTGAAATATTAAGATAACTATAAATAGATTAAAATAATTAAGGTACACACACAGGTATAAGAAATAGTAGAGATTCCTTATACATTTTGTCCAGTTTCCCCCAATGGTAACATTTTGCAGAATTCAAGTATAATCTCACAACCAGGATATTGATACTGATACAACCCACAGATTCCAATTTACTATCTTACCAATACCCATTTGTGTGTTTTTATGTGTGTATTAAGATCTATTATTATTATTTCCCATTTACATGTGTGTATCTACCCCTGCAAACAAGTTGTTAAATAGTTCCCAAACCACAGGGATCCCTCTTCTTGCCCTTTTATAACTATATACACCTCTTCCTATCTCTCAACCCCTGGCAACCACTAAATCTGTTCTCAATTTCTTAATTCTGTAACTTCAAAAATGTTATGTAAATGGAATCATACAGTAATGTATTGGGATTGTCTTTTTTGCTCAGACTATTTCCCTGAAGAGTCATCCAAGTTCATCCAAGTTTCAAAACTTTGTTCCTTTTTATTGCTGAGTGGTATTCCATGGCATGGATGTACCAGCGTTTGTTTAACCATTCATCTACTGAAGGACATCTGGGCTGATTCCAGCATTTGGCATTAGAAATGAGGCTATTATGAACATTCATGTACAGGTTTGTCAACTATTCCTAAGACTTTTAAATTTCATTTCAGTAATTGTGATTTTGAAAACTTTGCAAGGAATATCTGATGATTACTCATTAAAACAGAAAAAAAAAATTCCTTTTTTTTTTTTACTACCTTGTACAACAAAGAATACAGTACTGCTTTTTAAGTATAGAGAAAGGTTTAATATTTAAATAATATAGCCTTAATAAAATAAATATACTCACCAATAAAAGCACTATCAGATTCCAATAATGAGTTTTTCAAGAAATCACTAGTGTCATCTCTGGGCTAAAAGAAACATGTTTCAATGACTATTTTTATTAGTTTTGTGTGGAAAAACAACAAATTTGTACTAAGAGGAGGCACAAGTTTCCACATTGTTCTCCCTAAAAGCAGAAGAGGATGGGGAGAGGTAGGACTGACTACATTCCAATGCTCAGAAAATACTGGAAAAACTTAACACACACAATTCCTATGAAGACGGTGATAGCAACACAGGACAGTATCTCTCCAGGCTACAGATTCTACAAGCTCACACATTTATTCCCTAACTCCACTCCTTCCTGCCCCTTTATGGTTGAAGTCAAATAAAAGGATCACATTATGACTGATGGAAAATATAATAGAGTATGAAGCAAAGACCCCAATTAAACATTAAGTTTTTAAGCCACTGCCAAGATTCATTCACTTGAATTTCCATAAACCTGTATAGCCCACTTACTATTTCTTTCATGCTAGGAACTGGGGATACAAAGATGAATTAAGAGTTTCTGCTCTAGAGTAGATCACAGTGTCATGGGAGAGAGGGGGGTATACTCTCAGATTATGACAGCCCTATGTGACAGCAATTGTCACAATGATGCAGCACAGATACAGTGGAGCACATATTATAGTAAGGAAAAAAATGCTAAGATTGGGCTTATTATAATGAGCTCCCAAATGAGAGAAAACTTAAATTTACATATAGAGAATTTTGCAGTACAGAATAATCATCACCAACATGTCAGAAGGAACCTAAAGTCATCCAACTCCACCTACCTGCACCTTCTTAGCAGATTTCTGGGCTTCATTAAGACACTCCAGCAAAGAGCTGTCCATTAATTTTTAAGGCAATGAATTACACTGATGCACTGCATTCATTATCAGAAAGTGAGCTTGTCTCTTGCCTAAATTACTGCAATAGCCTCCTGCCCCACTCAGTCTAAATGCACAGCAGTCAGTGGATCAAGTAAAAACCTCAAGCAGATCATGTCACTCCTCCACTTAAAGACCTTGGCAGCTTCTCATCACATGCACAAGTGTCAAAGGCAAAGCCCCAGAATGGCCCCCAAGGCCCTGCTGCCTCACCTCGTCACCCCCTGCCCCATGTGTCCAACTGGCCCTTGCTCATGGCTCTCCCACTGCTCCTTACATGCACTAGGCCAGCTCCCACAGGGGCCTCTTCCTGGAATGTTCTTCCTCCAGAAGTTCCCCCACATTTTCCATGGACACCTCCCTGGTGTCCTTACTCAAATGTTACCTACCCAGTGAGCCCCCATGTCCACTGTATTTCCAACTATAAACCCTCCCACCCAGGATGCTCCAGCTGCCTTCTCTGCTGTTGTCTTCTCCACAGCACCATGATTCAACAAACTATTGATTTATTTGATTACTGTCTCTCCCTCCTTCTGCAATGTAAGCTGTCAGAGGGCAGGGATTTTTGTCCCTTTTGTTTACTCCTATACCCCGGCACCTAGAACAGTTTCTGGTCCATAGGAAATAATAAATATTTGTTGATTGAAAAGAGCTCATCCTGTCCCTTTATTCAGTCTTGCACAAAAAGTGCCCCCCTTAGGATACAGGTGGGTGTTATCATTCTCTGTTCTCTTCCTTTGCTTATTTTCTTTGTAGACCTCAACACTATTTCCATAACAGACTCCCACTCCCACTACTGCTCATGCTAATGACAGCAAACACTCACACTGCACTCATCATGGGCCAGGCCTGCTGTAAGGGCTTTTAATATATTATCTCAGTTCTAACAACAGCACTTGAGCTATTTTTATTTATTTAATAAACACTTATAAAAACTTATATGCCAGGCCTGTTTCTAAGTACCTTGCAAATATTAATTTAAGTATTATTATCCTCATTTTACAGATTAGGAAGCTGAGGCATAAAGAGATTAAATAACTTGCCCTAAGTCACGCAGCTAAAAATAGACTAACTGGAACAGCCTAGTGCTAGAA
>NW_012101665.1:1148504-1155485 GCF_000951045.1 Mandrillus leucophaeus | reverse complement strand
AGTAGAGATGCGGGTTTCACTATGTTGGCCAGACTAGTCTTGAACTCCTGACCTCATGATCTGCCCACTTCGGCCTCCCAAAGTGCTGGGATTACATGCTTGAGCCACCGCGCCCGGCCGGATGGTTTTAATTCTTATGACACTTCTGGGGTAGAAACTATCCTCATTTTACAGATTAGGAAGCTGAGGCATAAAGAGATTAAATAACTTGCCCTAAGTCACGCAGCTAAAAATAGACTAACTGGAACAGCCTAGTGCTAGAATCTTGTTCTTAGCCATTATAATATGTTTTCTCTATATATTAGACTAACACTTCTCAAGCTATCCACTTTACTGATAAGACTTACATTCTTAATTCAGTATTCCTGAATAATTCAAAATTTGAATTACTTGATCATCATATGCGTATAGATTTTTAATCCCCCAAAAACTAACTTGAAAAATTATAACTGGTTGCTTACCATTCTTTGCTCTCGTACTTTAGCACTTGGGATGGCATCTAAGTCAACTGTAAGTCAATGAAGAACAAAAGCAAATTAAAAGGTCAGAAATTGCTTACTATATAAAATTAAATTTTAGAATATCTTTTTGACTACCTCTCTACTGGAAATTACTTTTCAACTATCACACTTTAGAATATTTTAAAGATATCACTTATTAATAAACACAGCCCTGCATCCATTCTAGCTGCATAAAATTCTCCCATTCACATGAATGAACATAACAAGTAAAATCATTGCAAACGTAAAACTAATGCCAACAGAAAAAGAAAATGATCAATGCAGGATCCTTCACCATCTTGTCAGATTTCTACAGTCTGTAGAAAGTTGTTGCATGGAGTTAAATAGGGGCTCCCTCACATGGAACTGAAATAAGCTCAATTCCAGGCACTTAGTTCCCGAAGCAAAGATCTTGGATCAGGTATCCCAAAGCCTCTCCAATATGACCAGACTTCCTATGTGTTCCTGTGAATAGCACATTTTGCCCTTTTTAGATACTGCCTTTGAGAATAAACAAGTTGCCAATGATAGCCTGTATTCCTTTTCCTATATTTTAATAGACATATTTGTGATTGTTTACAGTGAGGCCATATTCTTTTTTATTTATTTATTTTTTTTGAGACGAAGTCTCACTCTGTTGCCCAAGCTGGAGTGCAGTGGCACAGTCTCGGCTGTCTGCAACCACCACCTCCCGGGTTCAAGCAATTCTCCTGACTCAGGCTCCAGAGTAGCTAGGACTACAGGCACACGCCACCATGCCCAGGTAATTTTTGTATTTTTAGTAGAGATGCGGGTTTCACTATGTTGGCCAGACTAGTCTTGAACTCCTGACCTCATGATCTGCCCACTTCGGCCTCCCAAAGTGCTGGGATTACGGGCGTGAGCCGCCACACCCAGCCAGTGAGATCATATTCTTATGAATTAGGTCATCATAGTGTCTACTGGCAGTTGGGGGGTGGCTACTGTGGGAGATAGATACCTTCAGTGCCAAAATGTACCTGTATCCACCTGGGGACTACTTTTGGGCTAATCAGTCTAAGATGCCAAAATCCCACAAGATCAGACCTTCATTTTGAGACTAAAGAAAAATGCCACCAGACTGGGTACAAAGGTTAAAGAATGTACTTACTTCTCTCCTCTCTCCAGGTGATACACCTACTGCTTATCCTAGAATTAGGCTTATTCTGTCACAGGGCTATGAGGCTGTTATTAAAAATTCTGTACCAGATGAAGGGGAGACGATCCCTATGCATATGTTTATTGAAGTCTTGACCTATGATCTGGGCCTAAAGTGCTGCATCACTTACTCCTGTGATGCTCTCTCATGAAGTCAGAAAAGCTTCCTCAGATTCTGCGAGTCAGACCAGCCTCCCAAGATAGGGTCTTAAATTTTCTTAAAAATAACTGGCAGGAGCATCCCTTCCATTCTTGTTATCTGATTGTTGTGTTTTCATTACTCATTTTCCATGGTTAACCTCGATGGCCGGCCTGAAAGCTGGTGAAATACAGATGGGAAGGCCATGCAGTACACCTGGCTATCATCAGGCCCCATCAGTGCTCTCTGAGACAACTAGCCCCACTCTGCTTCTAGGTAACCACCCACCCCAACCCAACGACATCCTGGATTTCTTCTGTGCAATATTCATCACAGTTACACTTCTTTAGCATCTAACTTCTAACTTCTCCAACAAAATATAACCTCCTCAAGAGCAGTAGCATATGTCATTCATCACCATATCCCTGGATACAGGCCAGTACCTGCGCTCCTAGCAACCACTAAGTATCTTTCAATTGGTTGATTATACGAAAACATATTCATAGTCCGGTCTGATGCTTTGCACATTTTATGCCACATCAAAACTTAAACACACTCACACCACAGTAGACAAATGCCTGACATGGCACAGTAGACAAATGCCCGACACATCATGACAGGGCACTGATATGTTTGCCTGGCACTCCTTCCTTTGGTTTCTAGTTCCTAATGCAGATGTCACCTGGCCTGGTCAAAGTATTCAGTCCTCCTGGCTACAGTGAATGGCTAGGCCCCTGTCATGCATGAATACACCACCCTGGTGGAGCCACTCAGAGCCCTTTCTCATACTTCTTTTCTGGTACTACAGACCAAATGGACCCTCCCTTCACAGAGCATGGGGCTGCCAGTGAAGGGAGGATGCCTGGGACTGAAATCAACAGAAGAGATGCAGAAAGCCTACCGAAAAACAGCGTGCTAATACTATTTGACACAGCAATGATTATTTCTTACCTTTGGCACCTTCTTGCATTTTTATTCTGTTCAGCCTCTTCTGCTGCTCTCTTAGCAGGGCTTGCTGCTGAATCTCTAAGGTGTGATGATCTCTTGGAGGATCCGGGTACATAAATTTCAGATCAACTCGTGTTTCTGAATCTGGTATAAAAAATATGTTATATAACTAAGTTAAATGTTGTTTTCAAATGAGATTTTGTAAAACTTCACTATAAGTAACATGAGTAACCTCATTTCAAAATCAAGGAAATGATATAAATAGTGAAACATCACTAAAGTCAAAGGACAGTAAATAGCCACAAAACTAAAGAACATGAAATTAATATTCTTTAATAAGTGCCTTTTCACAAACTTACCAACATAAGGAATACCCCAGAACAAGCAGTGGATGCCGCATTCTCCATCTCTACCTGTCCTAGCCCCGCCAGGATGCCACCCAGAACACAAACTATGTGCAGGTATATCCAAGCAGATGGTCACATGGCTATGACTAAGGCAGCCATGAGACACTGTAACCACGGCTGATCTCTAGAATATACTGGAAACGTGAAAAAATAATGTTACTGGCCAATTAATAGTTTAGTCCTTACAAGTATCATGCAGAAAGCAAGATAAACGTAGACTGGCTGGAACTTGATGAGGAATGCCATTTCTGTTTTTTGTTTGTTTGTTTTTGTTTTTGTTTTTTTTTTGAGATGGAGTCTTGCTCTGTCGCCCAGGCTGGAGTGCAGTGGCACGGTCTTGTTCACTGCCAGCTCCACCTCCCAGGCTCACACCATTTTCCTGCCTCAGCCTCCTGAGTAGCTGGGACTATAGGTGCCCGCCACCACGCCTGGCTAATTTTTTGCATTTTTGGTAGAGACGGGGTTTCGCTGTGTTAGCCAGGATGGTCTCGATTTCCTGACCTCGTGATCTGCCCGCCTTGGCCTCCCAAAGTGCTGGGGTTACAGGCGTGAGCCACCGCAGCCGGGGATTGCCATTTCTGAAGGAATTTACCTCTGTCACAATTCCATGAATATCCACTAACAAGAATAAATTTTGTTTTGTTTTGTTTTGTTTTGAGACAAAGTATTACTCTGTTACCCAGGCTGGAGTGCAGTAGCATGATCTCAGCTCACTGCAACCTCTGCCTCCTGGGTTCAAGCAATTCTCCAGCCTCAGTCTCCCAAGTAGCTGGGACTACAGGTGCCCACCACTATGCCCGGTTAATTTTTTTTTTTTGTAGGTTTTAGTAGAGATGGGGTTTCACTATGTTGGCCAGGCTGGTCTTGAACTCCTGACCTTGTGATCCACCTGCCTCGGCCTCTGAAAGTGCTGGGGTTACAGGCACTAGCCACTGCGCCCAGCCAAGAATAAAAATTTTTAAATCGTGAGAAGAAACATACAGTTCATACATATAAAAAGCCTTGAAAATATTATTCCCTTTGACTCACTAATTATACTGCTGGAATATAAATAAATAAGCCTAAATATATATACAGTTTTATGGTCCTAAATATGTATAAAGCTTTATGATCAGAAATTATCAAAAGAACAAAATAGAAGTCTCTGGACACATAAACTTGGACTGGTCCCCGGCTTCACTGCTTCCAGACTCATTAAAAAACAATACCAACCACCAGGTCATTGGTGAATGAGGGCAAGATGTAGTAACACAGGGAAATGAATGGCTCAATTCTATGGCTTAAACCTTTTTGGTCTCAAGATCTTTTTTTTACACTCTTAAAAACTGAGGACCCCAAAGAGCTTTACTTATGTATGTGACACACACACACACACACACACACACACGCCATATTAGAAGTTAAAACTAAGAGATTCTTAAAACACAAGAATACACATTATACAAGGACACATTCTGCTAGCTTCAAAGAGATGAAATCATCACATGTCATGTAGTCTCTGGCCAATCTGTATACACATGAGAGAATAAGAATGAAAGATACAAATAATGTCTTAGTTTATAATACAAACAGTTTTGACTTCAGATCAAACTTCTCACGAGACCCACTGGATTAACACAATGCCTGGCAGATAGTAAGTAATCAATATATGATAGCATAAAAAATAACTATGGTATATGTAATTGATAATACGTGCAAATCTAGGTGAAAAACAATAGAGAAAATTAAATAACACAATTTATCTTTTTTTTCTTTTAATTACGCTCAGAAAGACTAGAAAACATCCAAAATGATAATGGTACTTACATACAGGTAGTTTGACTAAGGTGATTTTTCCTTCTTACTATCTTTCTGTATTTTGAGAATTTGCTACAATAAACAGATATTACTTTCAAAAGGATAAAAAGCTTAAATTCCAGTTTTCTGGCCTAGGTCATATGACCACACATCCCATAATCTGCCCCTTCTGCTCCAACACCTGCTCTGCTGAATATGCCTAAAGGAAAATTACACAACACACATTTTGGTTCCTCCACACATTCTCAATCTCCCAGGCCTCATGTACCTTGGAAATCCCATTTCCCTACTAAACTTTCTCTTCTATTCGTCCTAAGTGGCTACATCAAAGCTTCTCCTAACTCTTCCCTCAAACCCCCTAGATTTCCTCCTGCCTACCCAGGTGCCCTGCTCACTTCAACAATCACTCTCCCTCTCCTAGAGCCTGAACCTCTTTCTCCTGCATAGCTCCTCACATTCACATTCTAAGGACTCTTCCAGCTCCTGATCCCTCCCTCTCCTTCCCCTTCCCTTTCCCAGCCAAGGGTCTTCTAAAAGTCTTATGCCTATTGTTTCCAATATCTTGTTTCCTAGTCAATCCTCATTCCAAAGTTAATCGGCGATCATTCCACTTAAAAAGCTCTAGCTGAGGTCACCAATGACCTCATCCAACTGACATTTTCCAGTATTCATCTTACACGATCCTGTCTCCTTGATACTCTTTCCGCTCAGGTTTCAGAATCCTACATTCTCCTGCTTCTCCTCCAGTCTCTCTGACTTCTCCTCAGTATTTTTCATGAGCTCATATTTGTCTGTCCATCCTCCATTAAATGCCAAGTTCCATTCTTCATACTAGTCTATGCGATCTCATCCATCCCAGACTTTAACACTATATGCTCTCCAAAAGACAGCAGTTAGTCAAACTAAAGCTTCATCTACCAGACTGGTTAACTGAAGACCTAGAGAATACAGAAGTTTCATTTCATTTTAACTTAAAATATATATCATAGATAAAATTCTACTTTAGAAAAAGGGTACAAAAATCTTTATAGATATTTAAATATGGGTAGAACACTTCTGCTACATCTTTAAAAGAGCAGCAATCTACTCACCTCTATCTTTCAGCTCATTAAAATCATGAATATTCTGAAAAGTGGCAGCATCTAAGCCCTTAGGTGACTGTCTTCTGACAGGAGCTTGCAACCGATGTCTAGCCATATCAAATATATCCATGGGATTCCTTTCCCTTTTCCTATAGACAAATGACAAATCATAATATGTGCTTTATAGGAAAAATAGGTGAGTTCACATCTAATTCACTGTAAAAGAAATTTGGTCTCTTTCACCACATCATATTATTAAAGAATTATTCTAGGCCAGGTGCTGTGGCTCACACTTGCAATCCCAGCACTTTGGAAGGCAGAGAGGAATCCTTGAAATGAGGAGTTCAATACCAGCCTGGCCTACAAAGCAAGATCCCCTCACTACAAAAAAAAAAAAAAATGAGGTCAGGCGTGGTGTCTCATGCCTGCAATCCAGCACTTTGGAGGCCAAGACAGGTGGATCACCTGAGGTCAGGAGTTCAAGACCAGACTGGCCAATGTGGAGAAACCCCGTGTCTACTAAAAATACAAAAATTAGCTGGGTGTGATAGCGCACGCCTGTAGTTCCAGCTACTCGGGAGGCTGAGGCAGCAGAATCACTTGAACCCAGGAGGTGTAGGCTGCAGTGACCTGAGATCACACCACTGCACTCTGGCCTGGGCAACAGAGCAAGATTCCGTCTCAAAAAAAAAAAAAAAGGTTGGCCAGGCATGGGGGCTCACACCTGTGATCCCAGCACTTTGGGAGGCCAAGGCAGGCAAATCACCTGAGGTCAGCAGTTTGAGACCAGCCTGGCCAAAATGATGAAACCCTGTCTCTACTAAAAATACAAAAATTAGTTGGGCGTGATAGTGTGTGCCTGTACTACCACCTACTCAGGAGGCTGACGCATGAGAACTGCTTGAACCAGGGAGGAGGCGGCTGCAGTGAGC
>NW_012101665.1:1114434-1147158 GCF_000951045.1 Mandrillus leucophaeus | reverse complement strand
TTTTTTTTTTTTGTATTTTTAGTAGAGACAGGATTTTGCCACGTTGGCCACACTGGTCTCGAACTCCTGACATCAGGTTATCCGCCTGCCTCAGCCTCCCAAAGTGCTGGGATTACAGGGGTGAGCCACAATATCGGGTCAGAATTAAGATAAATTTTATACTGTTAAGTACCTAGTATAGTACCTGACATGCATTAGATAATCAATAAATTACCTTCCCCTCAACCTAAAACAGAAATCACACATAGAAATATGGTAATAGGCAGGGCCCTCTGGCTCATGCCTATAATCACAGCACTTTGGGAAGCAGACGTATTGCTTGAGCTCAGGAGTTTGAGACCAGCCTGGGCAATATGGAAAAAAACCCCGTCTCTACTAAAAAATACAAAAATTAGCCAGGTGTGGTAGCCTGCACCTGTAGTCCCACCTACTTGGGAGGCTGAGGCACTAGAATTGCTTGAATCAGGAGGCAGAGGTTGCTGGGAGCCAAGATCATGCCACTGCACTCCAGCCTGGGTGACAGAAAGAGACTCTGTCTCCAAAAAAAGAAAAAGAAATATGGTACTGCCCAGGCACAGTGGCTCACAGCTGTAATCCTAGCACTTTGGGAGGCCGAGGCAGGTGGATCACCTGAGGTCAGGAGGTTGAGACCAGCCTGACCAACATGGTGAAACCATGTTTCTACTAAAAATACAAAAATTAGCTAGGCGTGGGGGTGGGTACTTGTAATCCTAGCCACTCAGGAGGCTGAAGCAGGAGAAACACCTGAACCCGGGAGGCAGTGGTTGTAGTGAGCCAAAGATCGTGCCATTGCACTCCAGCCTGGGTGACAGAGCGAGACTCCATCTCAAAAAAATAAAAATAAAAATAGAAATACGGTACTAATATGTAGTTCAATATGGGCATTATTCAGAGGACCCAACATTAACTTTACAATGGACTTTACAAGGAACTTGATACCCTAACTAGTTAACTGATTCCTGGGGTACCTAGGAAATTAATACATAGCAGGTAGTAAGGGAGTTTTCTGCCAGGGCTTGAGGGAGTGATGATAAGAGAGGGATGGTGTTTCTAGTCCTGAAAAAAAAAAAAAAAAATACTTACTGCTGCTTCACTCAGCACTAGGTCTCCTCTATTTTTGAAAATGGAGCTCTAAGTTATGGTCATTATGAGGCTTAGTCAGACTCCTCCCATCATTTCTTTATCATTAAATCTTCCCTAAGCACCAAGACAAGATAGCTGGGATCCCCACAGACAATACCCCTGCTCTACTGGAGCTTCCTTTTTGCAGGGGAGCATTCACTGGGGCCATAAAGGACCCTGGTCAAGGCTGACAGAGACCTCTAATACCTAAGGTGAAAGGAACTCTATGGAGATTTATTACAATGCAAAATACTAAAAAGATGTCTAAGAGACCATTAAATTGGACTGCTGTCTAGTTTCCATTAATGCTAATAGTTAAATACACTGGTAAGTTAGGAAACAGGTTATTAAATCTTCACATGTGAGCTACATCACATTTGTTTTGAGCCTAGCACATGACAGGAGCTGGATAATTTGGCAAATTATTTAGTGAATACGAGATTCCTTTTGTACAAATATTCATGAAATTGCAATAAAGAACCAACTCTGAGATGTCTTTAATCAGAATATATATTAAAATTATTCCAAAGTAAATGTATTCAACCAATTCTTGCTAAATGATGATAAATGTAACATGTTTTATAACTTAAGTTTGAACTTAAGAGTCACAAAGACATATATTTATTTATTTCAAATACATACATTTATTTATTCTTCACTAGACTCTCAAGGGGTAGAAATTATCATGTATAATTTTCAAGTGAGAAAATTGAGGGACTGCTTGAGTACTCTTTCTTAAATCATATTGGTTTACCAAAAGAATTTACTAATGAAAAGAAAAATTAATAAAATGTCAAAAAAAAACATTAAACTGAATTAAATATGCATGTTTGGAAAATGGAAAGTTGCACAGTTAAGGCATTTATAACACTGTAAAAGTAAATATAGGGAAAAAAAAACACTACCTCTCGATTGTTTAGAACTTATTGACCTACTATGGGAGAATTACTGAATCACTGAAAATTACCACCTTGGAATAACATTTCATTATCTAGCCAATCTATATCTTGAAATTTCCTCACCTTGTTTACCTTGTTTCAATATTCCTAGAGAATACAAACAAAAATCTAAACAATCTAAACAAAGCGTAATTAGGCAAATTAACATGCTACGTTAAAATCCTACCACATACTGGATTAAAGTCAGAGACATCGGTATGAACTTAATATATATACAAATAGATATAGGAACAATTATAGATATGTTTATATTTATGACTTAGTATACATACATATATTATCCAGAGGGCCTAGAAGCAATGACACCCAGCAATAAACAGACCCAGCTTATCTGGTTTCTAAACACATTCTCCAAAAGGAACCAGGGTTCAATGGAGAAATAGTTGATTCTAGGGATGGGGTAGGGGAAATACAAGATGATCCTGAGGCATCTGGAAAGAAGTCTTCAAAAAATGAAAGGATGGGGACATGTCAAAGAGACACAGGAGCCAACCTGAAAGAGCTCCAAATGGCCAAAGTTGGAACAATTTGTGAAATAAAATAATGTAGCACTCACTTATAACCCAAAGTGTAAGATAAATACACATGAGATGACAGTAATAAATAAATGACTGAATAAATAAATAAATGGAAGAAGAAGAGACAAGTCTTTCTTACGGAAGAATTCTAAAAACTATATGTGGGTAACCCCCTGCTCCAAGAGATGAAGCTTAATTCCACCTCTTTCTCACTCTTGCAGGTGTGCTAGATTTAGTGATTTGTGACCAAAGAATAGTTAACTTTCTAGTGCAGAATCCTGGCAAACACTACTTTAACCAAGGTTAACATTTCCAGAGGTATCATGTGGATATCGTGTACCCCTGATACAATGTGATGTCAGAACAGTGCCTGTGCTCTTCTTTCCAGAAACTCTTAATCCCAGTCTAATAATCAGAAAACATCAGACAAATCCAGACTAGAGAAGGAGGCATTCTACAGGATACCTGGCCAGTGCCCATGTAGACTTTCACAAGAAAAATAAGAGAAGACTGGGAAACCGTCCCAGACCCGAGGAGACTGGGAGACATGACAACTAAATGCAACGTGGTACATCTTGTATGGGGCCCATGAACAGAAGAAGAACATTAGTAGAAAACTGGAGAAATCCAAAGAGTCTCAAATTTAGTTCATAGTAATGTTCTAATGTCAGCCTCTGAGTTGTGACAAACATACCATGGTAATACAAGACATTAACAATAGGGAAAACCAGATGAAGGGTGTACAGAAACTCTATGTATTGTTTGCAACTTTTTCTTTTTTTTTTGTGAGACGGAGTCTCAAATTTTCAAGTGAGAAAATTGAGGGACTGCTTGAGTACTCTTTCTTAAATCATATTGGTTTACCAAAAGAATTTACTAATGAAAAGAAAAATTAATAAAATGTCAAAAAAAAACATTAAACTGAATTAAATATGCATGTTTGGAAAATGGAAAGTTGCACAGTTAAGGCATTTATAACACTGTAAAAGTAAATATAGGGAAAAAAAAACACTACCTCTCGATTGTTTAGAACTTATTGACCTACTATGGGAGAATTACTGAATCACTGAAAATTACCACCTTGGAATAACATTTCATTATCTAGCCAATCTATATCTTGAAATTTCCTCACCTTGTTTACCTTGTTTCAATATTCCTAGAGAATACAAACAAAAATCTAAACAATCTAAACAAAGCGTAATTAGGCAAATTAACATGCTACGTTAAAATCCTACCACATACTGGATTAAAGTCAGAGACATCGGTATGAACTTAATATATATACAAATAGATATAGGAACAATTATAGATATGTTTATATTTATGACTTAGTATACATACATATATTATCCAGAGGGCCTAGAAGCAATGACACCCAGCAATAAACAGACCCAGCTTATCTGGTTTCTAAACACATTCTCCAAAAGGAACCAGGGTTCAATGGAGAAATAGTTGATTCTAGGGATGGGGTAGGGGAAATACAAGATGATCCTGAGGCATCTGGAAAGAAGTCTTCAAAAAATGAAAGGATGGGGACATGTCAAAGAGACACAGGAGCCAACCTGAAAGAGCTCCAAATGGCCAAAGTTGGAACAATTTGTGAAATAAAATAATGTAGCACTCACTTATAACCCAAAGTGTAAGATAAATACACATGAGATGACAGTAATAAATAAATGACTGAATAAATAAATAAATGGAAGAAGAAGAGACAAGTCTTTCTTACGGAAGAATTCTAAAAACTATATGTGGGTAACCCCCTGCTCCAAGAGATGAAGCTTAATTCCACCTCTTTCTCACTCTTGCAGGTGTGCTAGATTTAGTGATTTGTGACCAAAGAATAGTTAACTTTCTAGTGCAGAATCCTGGCAAACACTACTTTAACCAAGGTTAACATTTCCAGAGGTATCATGTGGATATCGTGTACCCCTGATACAATGTGATGTCAGAACAGTGCCTGTGCTCTTCTTTCCAGAAACTCTTAATCCCAGTCTAATAATCAGAAAACATCAGACAAATCCAGACTAGAGAAGGAGGCATTCTACAGGATACCTGGCCAGTGCCCATGTAGACTTTCACAAGAAAAATAAGAGAAGACTGGGAAACCGTCCCAGACCCGAGGAGACTGGGAGACATGACAACTAAATGCAACGTGGTACATCTTGTATGGGGCCCATGAACAGAAGAAGAACATCAGTAGAAAACTGGAGAAATCCAAAGAGTCTCAAATTTAGTTCATAGTAATGTTCTAATGTCAGCCTCTGAGTTGTGACAAACATACCATGGTAATACAAGACATTAACAATAGGGAAAACCAGATGAAGGGTGTACAGAAACTCTATGTATTGTTTGCAACTTTTTCTTTTTTTTTTGTGAGACGGAGTCTCACTCTGTCACCTAGGCTGGAGTGCAGTGGTGTGATCTGGGCTCACTGCAACCTCCACCTCCTGGGTTCATACCATTCTCCTGCCTCAGCCTCCTAAGTAGCTGGGACCACAGGCGCATGCCACCACACCCAGTTAATTTTTTGTATTTTTAGTAGAGATGGGGTTTCACCATGTTAGCCAGGATGGTCTCGATCTCCCGACCTCGTGATCCGCCCGCCTTGGCCTCCCAAAGTGCTGGGATTACAGGTGTGAGCAACCGCACCCAGCCTGCAACTTTTTTATAATCAAAATTATCCCAAAATAGAAAGTTTATTTTTAAAAAGAGAAAGAAAGGAATTGTGGTAGTTACCCACTATGTTGATTTTACAACCTACTAAAACAGTGCAAACTGAAGTTTGAAGAACACTGCTTTAAAAATTTATGACTCCTGGCAAAAATGATCAGAAATGTTTGGTAGCCTGTAAGTGATTTTGTTGAAAAAAAGTATTTCAGAAAGCTACGTTATTAATGGAAAATATAAAAAACAGTTCTAAAATGCAACTACTGTCTGTAATTATTCCAACCCAAAAATTTCTATTCCTACAACATGAATCCCCTTGAGAACTAAATTTCTACAACGGATTTTGTAAAAGACAAAGAAAAGGAAAGTAAGGAGATTCTAAGTAAGATGAATTAGTCCTGTTCCCAAACTGCAAAATTACTGCATAGGTGAAGTAAAAGAACTCAAGAGAAAACAAAAAGTGCAATTCTAAACTTGCCTGATAGGAATTTCATCATCACTGTCCATGTGTAGCAATCGCTCTTGTAGACGCCTCTCTTCACTACGAAGTTGTTTTCTCATTTCTGATAATTCCATAATTACATTTTTTTTCTCCTCTGCAAATTCCCATTGATAAGTAAAACACGACAGGAATAAGAACAAAAGACTAAACATTAAAACACAACCTGACTAATAATAAAGTGAAACTGCTCAGAGACAATTTTATGAAAGATATTTTAACATTTTATATATACACACATACACAGATCATAATTATGAATGTCATTAGGACCCATAAGTACATTTTTTATAATATAGGAATTTTAGAAGCGATATTCTTGTGGGAGGGCAACTATAAAGGAGAGGCACAAGGAAGTTCCTTTATGGTGATGGAACAGTTCTGTATCTTGATTGCAGTGGTATTTGCACAAATTGCGCATGATAAAAATGCACAGAAATACACATACATAAATGCATGTAAAAAATGGTAAAATCTGATGGTCTGTGGAGCACACCAATGTCCACTTCCTGGCTATGAGACTGTACTACCTAAGATGTTACCCCAGGGGAAAGTTGGAGAAAGGGTACACAGCACCTATCTCTCTACTGTTTCTGCAGTTTTCTATGAGTTTATAATTATTTCAAAATGAAAAGTTAAAAAGGGAAATACTCTAGGTAACAGGTTTAGTAGTTAACTCTACCTTCTGCACGGAGCTGATTTTTCCTGGCAGGTACCGGGGGTGACTGTGCCCTGGACATGGAACTTTCCTGTTTAACAATAATGACAAAGACATGCTCAGTATGTCTTCCCTACATAGAAGCTTGAAGGGAGTAATTTTTTGAAGGATTTATATGTAAAGGAAACCAAACTCCACACTATCCTACCTCCAAAACTTATATCTATTCTAGAGTATAACTACCATGTATATCTGTTCTTCCTTCTCATCACAATGGAAGTGTCCTTGCCTCTACCCAAAGAGAATCCCTTCATCTGTACTCTGTACCTGATAATTGACTCCCATTCTCCTCCGATTATTCTTTTTTTCCAGCTTCCTCTCTCCAAGCACTTTCCTCTCAGCCTATGTGTAAAAACCTCTCCCATTCTTAAAGAAAATTTTACCTCACCCTTCATTGCTCACTGTCTCCTGTCCATTCTGTCCTTCCTTTCACAGCTGAGCTTCCTTAAAGAACAGTAAATGCAGTACTTTTGGGTCTACTGCCTATTCTCATTCACTTCTCAACACACAGCTATGGCCTTTGCTTTCTCACACCCATCACTCCAACAATACTGCCCTCACCGAAGTCATGAAGTGACCCCCAAGTGACATATTCAGTGAGCATTCTACTTGGCCAGTCGCAACTGCCGCCACTGCCATCCTCTCTCATCCTCTCTCCGTTCCTTTCCCTGCTTCTCAAATGTTGGTAATTCCCCAGTATTCTATTCTCAGCCTCCTTTACTTCTCTAGTAGACACTCATCGTAGACAATGGTACTAATTTAACAAGCACCAATATGTTGATGATGTCCAGAACTACAAATCGAGTCCAGAACTCATTCTGCTGCCACAATTCATATTTTCAACTGCCTACTCTATACAACCCTCACCAAAAACTTGAAAGTTATCATAGACTCCTACCCACCACACACTCAACAAATAGTACTATGTCTCTTAAATGTATCATAAAGCTGTCACACCTTCTCAGTTCTTGGTGTCACTGCCTTTGTTTGGGTCCTCAGTCTCACATCTTGACTTCTGCAAAAGTATCTTATCTCCATGTTTAGTCTTGCCCCACCTCCAAAACTTATCTCCACACCATTGCCTGAAAAAACATTATACAAAAGTGGCCATGTCATTCCCCTACTTAAATATTACAATGAATTCCCATGCATTATCTACCACAGACATACTAAATCAGAATCTCAAAGGGTGGGATTCAGAAACATGTTCTTCTGACACATTTCTTTACCTATTCTGGTAATTAGCCTGTCTGGAATCTACCAGCCTATGGAACAAAATCAAAGTTCTTAGCACTCCATACAGCATGCCACACATGTTCTGACCTCCACTTCCTCTGCTGCCTTAATGCACAGGCATCATCAGGCCAGACCACACCATGGAAGATTCTCCACATGTGCCATGAGCTTACATTGCTCTCCACGACTTTCCACAAACTGAAAATCCCTCACCCTCCTCTTCAAGGCAAATTCCTGCATATTCTTCAAGCATCAACTTGAGGATCAATCTTAGAACATTTTCCATGTTTTCCTTGTAGTTCAATCTAAAGTATAACAGACTTCATGAACATATCTACAGCTAGCTAGCTTGAGGGGCTAAATTATCGTTTGTCAAAAGAAACTTTAGGGCACCAAGCACTATCAGTTACAATCGAAGCAGCAAGCAAATTACTGTAGATACCACCTGTATTTCAGATCTGAAAAAATTTAACCTATCCAAATATAACGAAAAAGAAAATTTCATTTAATCCCCCAATCCAAAATAACTGAGCTAGGATGAACAAATAAAAATGAAAGTACATACATGAATAAAGGAACGTATGATGCTGTCAACTGAAGGAGGTCTTTGGAGTTTGCTTGCAATTTTGTTCTGAAGGGCAGGAACTATAGGAGAAGGCTGTCTCAAGCGCTGAAAATTTTTAAAAATTTAAGAGCATAATTGCTTCATCACACTCACACACATACACACACACACACACACACACACACCCCTTACAGTTAAGAAAGTTATCTAAGAAGTTTAGATTGTTATTGCTTTTATTTAATAAAATGTTTTTTACAAAAGTCAGAAATTCAATTACGTAAGATCAAACATGTTGGTTATGATAAACATAAATGGATTTAGACATCTTTATTAAAACAGTATGATTGTCAGATTAGGATTTAAAAAAATCAACAAACTCAAGTAAAGCAACAAAAAAGAAAAAATATAACAAAACTAAATCATCTTTAATAATAAGAAGATACCATGACAATACAAAAAAATTAAATAACAAAATCCTTCTTCTGGAAAACAATACAAATCAATCTCTAAGATCTAGATCTAATCACTAACAGCATCATGGATGAGGGACTTTTCAAGATCACAATGGGGTTCTACATTTCAGTTTATAGTGTATTAAACCTTATAGTCCAAAAACTTCATTATAAATACAACATAGACCTTCTAAAGCCCTGTAGAGGATGCAGCAAACAAGCCATAGTACATATAACAAAAGACCAAAAAGCTCTCAAAGTCAGAAATGCAATTAATGCAATCAAAGACATTAGTTTTGATAAACATAAATGGATTTAGATATCCCTATTTAAAAAGATTAGGCCGGGTGCAGTGGCTCATGTCTATAATCCCAACACTTCGGGAGGCCAAGCAGGCAAGTCCCCTAAGGAGAGGAGTTCAAGACCAGCCTGGTCAACACGGTGAAACCCTGTCTCTAATAAAAATTAGCCAGGTGTGATAGTTTGAACCTGTAATTCCAGCTACTGGGGAGGCTGAGGCAGGAGACTCACTTGAACCTGGGAGGTGGAAGTTGCAGTGGGCCGAGATTGCACCACTGCACTCCAGGCTGGGTGACAGAGCGAGACTCTGTCTCTAAATAAATAAATATAAACTTATAACTCAGATTAGGATTTTTAAAATTCAACAAACTAAATATAGAAGCTAACTAAATGAAAAATATGGTGACACAAAGGTAAAACTGAAGGAATAGACAAAAATATACATCAGACATACGTAAATAAAAAAAAGATAGCAATATTAATTTCAGGAAGGCAAATGCACTAAATGGGATAAAGCTGATTTAAAACTTTATGGTACTTTACAATTAAATTGCAACATCATAAAAGTATATATTGCTAAAAAAACAACATTTTTAAAAAACATAAGAAATTGCAAGAAATATAATTATGGGAAACTAACAATTCTCTTTAATTCTTTTTTTTTTTTTTTGAAATGGAGTCTCGCTCTGTCACCCAGACTGGAGTGCCGTGGTGCGATCACGGCTCACTGCAACCTCTGCCTCCCAAGTTCAACCGATTCTCCTGCCTCAGTCTCCTCAGTAGCTGGGACTACAGGTGCCCGCCACCACGCCCGGCTAATTTTTGTATTTGTTAGTAGAGATGGGGTTTCACCATGCTGCTCAGGCTGGTCTCGATCTCCTGGTCTCAAGTGATCCACCCGCCCTGACTTCCCAGAGCGTTGGGATTACAGGTGTGAGCCACCGCGCCCAGCCTCTTTCATTCTTAAATGATGAATTTTACAATAAAAAATTATCTGTGAGGCAGGGTGCGGTGGCTCATGCCTACAATTCTACCACTTTGGGGGGCTGAGGCAGGAAGACAACCTGAGCCCAAAAATTTGAGATCGGACTAGGCAACATAGCAAGACCTGGTCTCTTAAAAAACAAAGAAAGAAGGCTGGGCGTGGTGGCTCACTCCTGTAATCTCAGCACTTTGGGAGGCAGAGGTGGGCGGATCACCTGAGGTCAGGAGTCTGAGACCAATCTGGCCAACATGGTGAAACCCCGTCTCTACTAAAAATACAAAACTTAGCTGGGCATGACGGTGTGCGCCTGTAGTCCTAGCTACTTGAGAGGCTGAGGCAGGAGAATTGCTTGAAAGAATATATATATACACATATATATAAAAAATCCACTCTGAACTTCTGTATTAGTCTTGTCATGAACTATAACAAACAGTTCATGTTGTACTGTCTGCATACCATATTCTTAGGTGGCGCCACATACACCATGGGAACAAGATTAAGAATGGCTGAAGTAAGTAAATTCATTACCTTCAATGGACAGAAAATACCAACAAAGCACAGTGACAGTACCTCATATAGAAAGTTCAGTACATTGTGCCCAGATTACACACTAAGACAGAACAGGAACAAAGGCACCTCCTCCTCTTTTTCCGCTTTTCTAACGACTACACAACTCTCACAGTGAAAGTGGGTTAAACTGTGGGTTTGATTGACATTTTTGTCTGAAACTTACCTTTGTTTCTTCCCCAGTCAAATTATCTCTTTCATAGTAGTGCTGAAGTTGCAGGTTATATTTTTCTTCTTCTTCTTTCTTCTTTCTTTCTGCTTCTTTTTGTCTTTCTTCAGCTAACCGAATATGCTCTTCATTTTTTAGCCTTTGCTTTAAAATAGAAAAATATGCATTCCGTATATTCTTTCTACAGTACATTCAAAAATGTGCTGCCTTATTTTTCTGATAAAATGAGATAAAGATATAGATGACATGATACGGTGTTCTTTAACACAAGCTGTCTGCTTAAAAATAAAATATTAGGCATCTTTTATAAAGTCTTCAGTCAGCCTACATCTATTTTTTTAAAGTCATCACTTATCTCCTTTCTTAAATTACCCTTTCACCTTAATAAAATAATATCCAATGAATGGATAGTGATCTCATATTTTCTAAATGTACTCCAACACTGTTCTCCTTTGTAAGTAACAAACACCTTTTCAAGTCAAAATAAAGATTTCACCTTCAGACTAAGTAGTAAAATACAATAGGGAAAAGAGATGTACCTCCTCCTCTTTCTCCCTTTTCTTTTCCTGTTCCTCTTCATATTCCTGCTGAATTCGTGCCCTCTGTTCTGCAAGCCGTCTTTCTTCTTTTTCTTCGGCAATTCTCAGTCTCTCTCGCTCCGCTTCCTCTCTTTGTTTCTTTTCCTCAATCTAAAAAATTAAACCTAGTTATTTCTCTTGTAAAACTATTGAAAAGTTAGAATATCACTTATTTTTTTTTTTCTGATAGCATACAAACTCAACATTTGTACCCTCTTTTTGCATGTTCCTAAATTTTTCAGTATCCTGTATTTTCAGGGAGGCTACGTGATTTACTGTACTGTTAAAAGCTTTGAGTTAAATTCCAATTCCACCAAACAGACTGTGTGACCTTAAGAAACTTGCTTGTCCTCAGTTTTCTCTTTTTTCTGGTAAAGTTATTAATGCCTACATCTCAAAGGAGTGCTAAAAGAATTAAAGTGAAACAATGTAAGGAACATAAAAGTTCCTCCTATATAGAAGGTTCTAAGCAACTAATTCATGATTATATTATTTTATAGTGATTGCTGCTATTATATGTCAAAATTCTTAGAATTGATTATTATTCTAAAATAACAGTGAAATTAGTATTTTAGTATTCAATCATTTTTTAATGCAAGAGCCGCTTCTCCCAAATGCCCTTTGTTCTTTCCTAACTATAGAGGTTAATGGAGAAAGAACTAAAACTATTAGGTGGAGGAGGATTTAGGTCACAAGGACTCATAATTAAGTTTCATCTTGAATGCTACCCGGAGTCTGCAGTGTTGAGTACTCTAGAGCCTAAGATTTGAAGGAAATCTAGAGCCTAAGATTTGAAGGAAAGAAGGCTCTAAGAGAGAGATAGTCCACACCCCCAGTGAATGAGGCAGGGAAGAATGGCAGCACTGGAACCAGGTATTCATGTCTCTGGTTTAAGGTTATCAACAGATTTTAGTTACCCTTAGGTATGGATCATACAACTCAGCATATTTTTGTTTTTCTTCTCTGTACTTCCTCTAGCTTCAAGGTTGCTCTATCTAGTGCTGCTAAGTGAGCTATAAGAACTTTAATCTGGCTGGGCATAGTGGCTCACCTGAGGTCAGGAGTTCAAAACCAGCCTGGCCAATATGGTGTAACCCCATCTCCACTAAAAATGCAAAAATTAGCCAGGCGTGGTGATACGTCCCTGTAATCCCAGCTACTCAGGAGGCTGAGATGGGAGAATCACTTGAAACCAGGAGATAGAGGTTGCAGTGAGCTGAGATTGCGCCACTGCACTCCAGCATGGGCGACAGAGTGAGACTCTGCCAAAAAAAAAAAAAAAGAACTTTAATCTTCTAACACATCCTATGATTTTATATACTAGGGCTTTTTCTAACACTTCTTTCTCACAACATGATTAAATATGCACAAGCCTAATATTTAGTACTTTTAGTTAGCAATTTGCATCCAATCACTTCTTCAAGTCCAATACGCCTAAAGAAAACATCATTTATAATTCATCAAAATTTCATATTCAATACTCAGTTCCCCCTTCTTCCTACTCCACGGAAAAAAAAAAAAATCACATTGCCACAGGGGTCATTTCTCCATCAAAATCAAAGAATTCTAATTTTTAAGCTATTAATGGATCATACACCTAATGGAGCCAAAGTTCAGTGCCAACAGGAATGCTAGACAGTTGTTCAACAGCTTTCTGGTCTGGAAAGCAGGGAAAGCTATCTTCTTGTCATGGTTTTCCAATTACATAACACAAAATTGCTTCAGAGTTCTTAAAAATATTTTATTTGTTAATTATTTTTAAAGCTGTGATCAAAAATGTCAAACATTCACAAGTGTTATTAATATTCACCAAATGTTAACAGCCTGAAGACTTCTGATGCATTAATTTGAGCTAACTGTAGAACTTACCTGTACAGTCCTCAGGCTAAAGCTTTTACATAACATCTTTGTGCACAGATTTGAACATTTCATAATATTTGTTTTAACAAAAGTTTTGTATACTTTTTATCTGACATTATATTTTTGATGGTAATAATAAATATCATTGATCTATTTTACATTTTCTTAGAATTACATGTTAGGTTTTGTCTGAGGTGGGAGAAGAGATTTTTAAGCGGCTGCTGAAAGAAAAATTTAAAAACCATCATCTGAAAGCAATCCATTCACAGATAAATTGAGGGTTGACAGGGTGGAAGAACTGAAGGTTGAAACTAAAATAGTTAAAGCTTCCCCCATTACCATAGCTTTTCTAGAGGTAAAGACTTCCCAGTGAATCCTATAAATAGAAGTGTGATATCCACAGATATTACACTTAAAAGTCTGGAGACTTGGATTCAAGCAATGGCATCACAATTTGCTAGCTCTGACACCCTGGGCAAGCCTGTTAGTCTGTGTATTAGTTGTATGTTATTAAACAGAGATAATAAAACACCCCTCAGATAAATCTGAGGTTTGATGAGATACTATATGTAAAAGGATCTTACGAACAATAAAAGGCTATACAATTGTAAGATTTTTTTGGCTGAATTCTACCTTAGACCATGGTAAGAACTGCTAAGCATTAGAGGAGGTACTTAAATTTTGACCTGCTGTCATGGTCAATATACCACACAGTCCTTTACGTTCAACAGGGACTCCAAACTCTCAACTTGCTGCTACCTGACTTGAGTGAAAAATATTGGGACCTCTGATACCAGTCTCTCATATTCAACATCTATATTGTTTCTGTTGAACCTTAAAAAGGACTTTCCATCAATTTCCACTGTCACCCACGCTAGTAAAATGTCCCTGCTTCCAGTCTTTTTAATCCTGTTATTGTACCTTAAACAGTGATGTCACATCAATCATCCTTTTTTCACTCTGTCACCCAGGCAGGAGTAAAGTGGCACATCTTGGCTCACTGCAACCTCTGCCTCCTGGGCTCAAGCAATTCTCCCACCTCAGCCTCCCGAGTAGCTGGGGTGACAGGCACACACTACCATGCCTGGCTAATTCTTTGTAGAAATGGGGTTTCATCATGTTGCCCAGGCTAGTCTCAAATTCTTGTGCTCGAGAGATCTGCCCACCTTGGCCTCCCAAACTGCTGGCATTACAGGTGTGAGCCACCACACTCAGCCTAATATCAATCATCCTTAAAGGCTATATCCATTACGTAACTGCCTTATTTAAGAGTCAAGAATAATTAGGATTAAAAAGAAGATATGTTTGAGGGCATCTGTTTAAGAGTTTGGGGTTAGATTACATAACCTTAAATGTTAGGTTCAAGAGTTGAGATAATTTCTGTAGGCAAAGAAAAGCTACCACCAGATTTTGAGTAAAGAATAGCAGGAGAAAAGTCGTATCAAAGGAGGATTACCCAGGCCATAAGATGAATCTGACACTGGTATCTAAGTGTGAGTGTGAAGGGGAGGGAGTTAAGGAAATAAGAAACTGTGAGTCCCTCATGGGCAAGTATCTCACATTCATCTCAGGCTCCACCCCTAGGACTCAGCCCAGGGTACACCCAGTATAGGAATAAGTCTGTTTGCTTCATAAACAACGGATGTTCAAGTGTCTTCCTTTGGGAATAGTCTGGGCATTTCTACTATGTTAAATGCTACTTACTTATATACATAAATGGGGCAAATAATTGTAAACTGTGATTATCTTAAATCTAATTTTTATTTATTTACAATCTGTAATAAGTCAAGAATATCAAATCATTTGGAAAAAATATATTGATTTTCTAATAACTTACAAATATCTAGAAAGATGCATTCTCTGCCTAATAGATGAATATTTTAGTAAGTCAGTTTTTGAAATCTCAGCCTTCTTAGATTTAAAATTAATGATTTAGGCTGGGCGTGGTGGCTCATACCTGTAATCCCAGCACTTTGGGGGACCAAAGTGGGCAGATCACTTGAGGTCAGTAGTTCGAGACCAGTCTGGCCAAGATGGTGAAATCCTGTCTCTATTAAAAATATGAAAATCTGTTGGGTGCGGTGGCTTATGCCTATAATCCCAGCACTTTGAGAGGCCGAGGCAGGCAGATCATGAGGTCAGGAGATCAAGACCATCCTGGCTAACATGGTGAAACCCTGTCTCTACTAAAAATACAAAAAATTAGCCAGGTGTGGTGGCAGGCACCTGTAGTCCCATCTACTTGGGAGGCTGAGGCAGGAGAATCACTTAAAGCCAGGAGGCGGAGGTTGCAGTGAGCCAAGATCTCACCACTACACCCTAGCCTGGGTAGACAGAGCAAGACTCCATCTCAAAAAAATAAAACAAATTAATGATTTAATAAAATAAAGATTAAGTCAACTACCATACTTAATACATCTGCTTATTTCCTTGAAACAAGGAAATGAAATGATAACTTTTGTACTACTGGTATCTGATCTGATATAAATTAGATATTTTAGATAAAAGTATGGCATTTTAGAATTTAGTATTTATCCTGGAGAAAATCTTTGCAAGTTTTGTTTATTAAAATCTCATGAAACTTTGAAACTGATCAAATAGAATTTCACCTGAAAACGAAGAAAATTCTTGTATAATTCTTGCTGTCTAATCTGAAGTTCAGTTGGAGGCTCACCAAACACATTTCCCCGAGCAAAAGGAGAGCTCTGTGTTTGCATATGACCTTGAAAGAAACATTTTGCAAAAACATACTATTAGCCAATGCTTAGAAAATGTAACAGTTAAAGAATGAACAGTTTGCTAATAAATTCATTTTTTTTTTTTTTAAAAAAGTCCAGAGATTAAAATCAGAAGAGGAAGGTTGAGATTAGAATCTGAAGATCAGGTGAACAGTAGTAAGAGAAAGAAAAATGGTAAAACTAAAATAAAATTAACAGTTAACAAAATCAAATAATACCTGAAAGATACAAAGTAAACATAAAAGCTAACAGCTTAAACAACCCTCATTGCAACAAAGGCTTTAAAATAGAATTTATGGAGAGAAAAAAAGTACATATTTATATTCTTCAGTATGTGAATATCCTTTACTTAAGAATATTGCTTAATAACATATAAAATTGTTTTTAAAAATCAGTAATTTCAAAATTCTTCCCAACAGTTTAAATGACAGAACAGAAAGTCAGCTTTGAAAAACATATTTAACAAATTAGAATGTGTCTTGTTGTAATAGTTTTTATTTTTAAAACTATCAAATTAATGAGATATAAACAGGAACAAAAATTTTTTATTATATATTACCTATAAATAGTATCGTATATTCTTGGAATGGAAAAAAATTATTTCATAAAAGCAATTCGAAAAACAATTATACCCTTAGAGTCTCTTTGAATGCAGACAGGAAAAAAAATGACATTTAAATTTAAGCCTCACATAACTTTTTATATTGAGTTTCTGACTCATTCTTTATACCATTAAACTAAAGCATGTATTTCTTTTTTCTTTATTTTTGAGACAGAGTCTTGCTCTGTCACCCAGGCTGGAGTGCAGTGGCATGATCTCCGCTCACTGCAACCTCTGCCTCCTGGGCTCAAGTGATTCTCCTGCTTCAGCCTCCCGAGTAGCTGGGACTACAGGCGTGTGCCACCATGCCTGGCTAATTTTTTTTTTTTTGTATTTTTAGTAGAGACAGGATTTCGTCATGTTGGCCAGGCTGGTCTCTTAACTCCTGACCTCAGATGATCCGCCCACCTTGGCCTTCAACAGTGCTGGGATTACAGGCGTGAGCCACTGCGCCCAGCCTAAAGCATGTATTTCTCGCATGTAGTTTTGTATAGGCAAACTGCTTTGCAGTTCAGCTACCACTCAGGTCTATTTTGCTTTTGTATTTAAATGTATTAATGCTTATTTGAACAGACTGGCAGAAAGCCAAATCAATACTTAAACATTATGAATACTTTTTTCCACTAGAAAATTTTCCTACTGAAAACACCTTGAAGGCTATTTTACATGTTATGCTGTGGTGGAAACAAACTTGAGTAGCATGTTTCACCATGATGCTCACTCCTATTCTAAACCTTTGGGGCAATTAGAGAAGAAATATTATTAGAGACAGACAAGAGAAGTCCTTTTAGAAATGAATAAACTATAAAAGGAAAACCACAGCAAAACACTTGCTATATACAAAGAAAGCAGAAATGTATCTTGGCATGATAATAAGCCAAAAAAGTAAATTTAAGCCATATTCGTATTAGATTTCATAAGCCACAGCTCATCTAAAAACCATAATGTAAAAGAAAAAATAATGAACATTATAAAGGGCATCAGAAACAAACCTAATGAAGATAAAATATTAGATGATAAGGAAACTTAAACACATGTTGTAACATTCAATTTTCAGCTATATTCAAGTTCCTTCAGGCTTTTAAAATATCAAATGCTACATATATGCAAAGATATGTGTGTGTGTACATACATACACACACACGCATTCATATACATATATATGGCATAGCACAAAATTAGGTAGATTTGAATCATTTCTTGCATTGAGAAAGTTTATTTTAGATTAATTAATTCTTTCTTTTTTTCTTTGAGATAGAGTCTCGCTCTGTCACCAGGCTGGAGTACGGTGGCATGATCTCAGCTCACTGCAACCTCCTATTCCCAGGTTCAAGCAATTCTCCTGCCTCAGCCTCCGAAGTAGCTGGGATTACAGGCGCGTGCCACCATGCCCAGCTAATTTTTGTATTTTTAGTAGAGACGGGGTTTCACCACGTAGGCCAGGATGGTCTCAATCTCCTGACCTCATGATCCACCCGCCTCGGGGCCTCCCAAAGTGTTGGGATTACAGGCGTGAGCCACTGCGCCCAGCCAATTAATTAATTCTTAGAGAAGGAAAGTCTAACTTAGGGAATTTCAATTCACAAAAAAGGGAAGTTTTAAACATTTTATGGTTTTTTTAATTCAATTCTTAAACAGAACATCCTAGTAACAATACCAGCATAAAAACCTGGCAGTGGTACAGAAAGGTTATAGGCAACAAATTTTGCTGTGCATGTTTAATCATCAGGCTTATGCTTTTGGGAAGGGGTCATGGAAACTGTTGATTTTCTGGTGTTTTTGCTTGGTGTGCAAAGCTAGATGGCTAAAAAGTGTTATTACTAAGATAGAGAAAGTTCTAGGCTGAGCCAGAACTACAAACAATACCACGTATAGAAAAAAAGGGTAGAGAAAGACTCTTTATGGCACTGAGATCTCAATACAGACTACTAGAAGCAGCAGCAAATGAGAAAAATATCAGAAATAAGTCAAAATTCTCTCTTAGCAGCAATAATATGAAAAGGTGTTTTGATGTTCTTACCACACACTATTACAAATTAAAAGAGCCAAATCAATAATATTGTCAAAATCAAAGGTTCCAATTTTAGTGCTCTAAAAATCAAAATTGGATCCAATAAAATCTATTGTAGAACAAATAAAGCATTTTCTCATAATAAGAAAACACTGGTGGCTGGGCGCGGTGGCTCAAGCCTGTAATCCCAGCACTTTGGGAGGCCGAGACGGGCGGATCACGAGGTCAGGAGATCGAGACCATCCTGACTTACCATCTCTACAAAAAATACAAAAAACTAGCCGGGCGAGGTGGCGGGAACCTGTAGTCCCAGCTACTCGGGAGGCTGAGGCAGGAGAATGGCGTAAACCCGGGAGGCGGAGCTTGCAGTGAGCTGAGATCCGGCCACTGCACTCCAGCCTGGGCCACAGAGCGAGACTCCGTCTCAAAAAAAAAAAAAAAAGAAAACACTGGTACAAGTTTCCCATGAAAACAGTAAATAATCCATCTCTTAAAGTGTTCAGAAAGGCTACAGATACGTGGGCCACCATCAAAGCCTTGAAAGATGCAGGGGTATGACTCTAATCACAGCTCCCCATTTCACTTATCTGTTTAGCCAAAAATAAGGGTCAACAACAAAAAAGACTGAATGATCAGTCACAAATATTTTAGAACTTCCTAATGAAAAGTTCTTTTCTAGTCTAAAATCAAAAGTTCTGTGAAAGCACAAAGTCAAATTTTGTAATGAATAAATGGCCAGTTTTATAGGCATCAAAATATAGTGTGAGGTGGTGTATTAAACGTTATTTTTAAATATGTAACACAATTTAACATATACTTGACAACTTTTCCTGGTATGTCATAAAAAAGATACTGAATAATTTTCATCTTACAGAATTTTTGATTAAAGGATATTAATAGTAAGTCAAAGATAAGTAGTTAAGAGGCATGTAACCAGGCGGTGGCTCCTGCCTGTAATCCCAACACTTTGGGAGGTGGAGGCGGATGGATCACAAGGTCAGGCGTTCAAGACCAGCCTGGTCAAGATGGTGAAACCCCACCTCTACTAAAAATACAAAAATTAGCCAGGGGTGGTGGCAGGCACCTGTAATCCCAGCTACATGGGAGGCTGAGGTAGAGAACTGCTTGAACCCGGAGATGGAGGCTGCAGTGAGCTGAGATTATGCCACTGCACTCCAGCCTGGGTAACAAAGTGAGACCCCGTCTCAAAAAAAAAAAAAACACACACACACACGTTGCTTCATTTCTTTGTATACTGTTGTTTTACAAGGGAGGGTAAATAATTACTAAAACAAGCAAAAAATGAATTTCCCTGTACAATTTATCATATCACAATGACAGTTTTTCACTAATTCAAACAGCTATGGATATAAGATGCAAATAGTGTATGTGTGTAAAAAGAGTGTTTGATTTTAAGAAATGTCCCCCACTAGCAAAATAAAAATGTTAGCAGCAGCTAAAGGATACACAGCAAGTTACAAAGCTGAGAAGAAACACAGTAGTAAGAAGTAACCTTTCCCCATTCACCCTTTTTTCAAAGTAACTATGAAGAAAAGGTATTTTATGAATCGTGTGTTACACTTCCTGTATCAGAGCAGCCAAGTTCTCAAGATCCCAGTAAGAAGAACTTAGTCAAAGAACATAAATGTTACTGAACAATTTCAGAATTGTTAAAAAAAAAAAAAAAAAGTGATTAAAAACCTGAGCTTTTATTTGCAGCATCTTCTAGGTTCTCAGCATTTGAAGTGGCTAAATTTGGGTCTAGAGATACAACAGCCCTTTTATCTTCATATGTTCTTGCATCTGGGTTATGGTAGGCATCTATATTTTGTCTGTGCATCCTATTCAAATCGGCTGAGAGGAAAAAATAAGCCATTTATTTAAATAAACACATTTCTATAATTGGCATGCAAAACATATTTTCTTAAAATAGGGAGTCAGAAAGAAAAACAATAGGACAAAGTTGGGAATAATTCAATGATATGTTGGTGCCCTGAAAAGAGAAACAAAATTATAAAAACTTTTAAGATTTTCAAAAAATAACCCTTTAAAATAATCTCAATTAGTAGATAAATTAAGGATACATAAATCTTTAACAAAACATAAAAACCATATTACCAGTATCTATGTTATTTCAGAACTTAGAATTTCTTTAACATAGAAAAAATATAGCAACAATTTAAAAAACTCATAGTGAAATTTACCTGTCATCGGTCTCCTAATAACATATAATCATGTGGAGTGGCGTTTTAAAATATATTCACAAATTACTTGGCAATCTTCCCTCAAACGGTAAAGCTAAATTCCATTCCCCTTCAGTGGTGCCCAGAGTTAATACCTCACTTTTTATGACTAGCATGTCGCAGAAACAACAGTATATGACTTCTGAGGCTACCTCATAAAAGAAATTATTTCCACCTTGCTTATCTATGGATCATTCACTCTGAAGAAAGCCAATTGTCATATCACAAGTACACTAAGGGAGCCCTATGGAAAGGCCCATATGACAAGGAACTAAGGCCTCCTGAGCCATGTGAGGGAGCCATATTGAAAATGAATCTTACAGTCCCCATCAAGCCTCAGATGACTACTGCCATGGTCAACACCTTGGACTCCAACATTATGAGGGAGCCTGAGACAGAACCACCTAGCTAAACCACTCACAAATTTCTAACCCTCAGAACCGCAAGATAATAAAGTTTATTGTGCTAAAACACCAAGTTTTGGATTAATTCATTACATAGAGCAGGTATCTAATACACACAGCAAAAATCTGAGCACCTAGAATTGGGTCAAACAACCAATCTCAAAAACAGAACTGAATGATTACAGAACTCAAAGCTTTAATAAAATAAAAAGTAGCTGTTTTCCATAAAACAAACAAACCAAAACACTGGAACAGTATGGCAGCACTGAAAGTGAACTTAAACCTGGATATAAGAAGTATTTATCAGGAAGCCCGTTATGTTCAAGAACGTATTTTGAACATGAATCACAATTAGAATTCCAGACAGAACATGGCAAGCAATACGTAAATGTTACAAAAGAGAATGGGAGTTCAGAATCAGGAAGGTTCACCTTGTTACAATATTTAGGGCAGCTTGGACTTGGAAAATGTATAGGAGCTTCACAGATGAAGATAAGTAGGGAAGCATAATAGAGAAGTACAACAATGTGAGAAAGCACTCCAAGCAGGTAAAACATGAAGAGTGTTCTGGCAACATTAAAGCAGTCCAGCTAGACTAGAGCATAAAGCACATATAATAGAGCAATGGCAAGAAAGACTGGAAACCGCAGAATGGATACATATTCTGGAATATCCTAAAACACATGCCAATGGCTCTCAGTTTTGTTCTGTAGAAGGTAATGGAGGCAGTTTTGGTTGTTACAGAAGTGAGATTAATATATTAGTCTGGCCGGGTGTGGTGGCTCATGTCTATAATCCCAGCACTTTGGGAGGCCAAGGAGGGTGGATCACTTGAGCTCAGGAGTTCAAGACCAGCCTAGGCAACATGGTGAAATTCTATTTCTACTGAAAATACAAAAATTAGCTGGGCATGATGGCATGCAACTGTAGTCCCAGCTACTTGGGGGGCTGAGGTGGGAGGATCACTTAAGCCCAGGAGGTGTAGGTTGCAATGAGTCAAAATTACACCACTGCACTCAAGGCTGGATGACACAGTGAGACTCTGTCTCAAAAAAATAAAAATAAAAATGGTTGAGGACAAAGAAAAAGATTTAAAGATCAATCTGTAGGGAAGACGTAAAGAGTAACACAGGAGTAAAAGAGATGACATGGAAGAGAATGGATGAAGGTATGAGAAACAGACAAGCTCAGATGACAGTCCTTAGAAGAAAGATAATGCTCACAAACCTAGCAGAGTCTAACTCTAGCTCATAACGCACATCCAATAAATATCAGCTGAAGTTTGGACAGCATCTCAGAGGATACAAAAGACTTGGAGAAAAAAAGGAACTGTCAAGCCAGTTCAAAGAAGATAAAAGCTGAGTAAAAATCATTAAATTGAAATTAGGACATTAGGCTTTTTGTTGACAATGTGGCATGGGGGAGTGGTGGGCAGGGGGTACAAGCTAGATGTTATATTATAGAAAAATAGCCGATAAGACGGTGGTTAAGAAGTGACAGCAACAAGCATGGACTACTTTTTGAATGTGTTTTACATGGTAAAGGAAGCATTTGTTTGTGTTTTAATACAAGTGACCTAAGCATATTCAGAGGTAGAAAGAAGAAATAAATAGAAAAAATGCAAAGAGAAAGGAGTGGGTGAAACCACAGAAAAAGGTGACCGCAAGAAAATTCCCAAGTGCCAAGGACTAGCAAGGCAGATAGACATTCTTGAAATAATCTACAGCTGTGTTGCCAAACTAGCGCGTGCTTAGGGAATGCAATCTGAGTTTGATAGTCACCTACACAAACCATACATTAGGAAATATCCTATATGTGAGAAAACTTCAATAACACATTATAATTTACTGTTGTGATTATATGTGGACTTCTCCAGTGGAATAATATTCAACATATTTATATTAAGAGAAAATTAATTTCATCAAAGTACATAATTATTAAGATTTAAGACTATCAGAGTTAGCAAGCAAACCAAATCCATACTGCTTTTTATTGGGAAAAATGATTTGGCAACTGGCCACTCCTTTTCTGTCTTTCTGTGAGACAGTAACACAAATGATTTGAAATCAGCTAAAAAATGAAAATTAAAAAAGGCACTTTGGTCAAGAGCGTAATTTGTCAACTGCAAAGACAGGACTTCATTTTAAATGTAAATCATCATAACATTCAATATAAAATCAGAAGCACTTATGTGCTCCTCACTGAGTGAATTAGCTCATTATAAAAAAATTAATTTTAATTACCTTTACAAGTTAGCTGCTACTCTTTATACTTTGGTGGAAAATACATACCAAAATATATTTTGTGAAGAGCTGAGATATGTTAAATATTACTATAAACCCAGGATTATTCAGCAATTCATGGCTGACACAGAAACTCTTTTATAATGACTTAATTCAGAGAGCTAAGCAAAATTTCCAACACTAGCACTACTAACAATACATATTTCAAAATTAACGTAATTTAAAATATATACACTTACCTATAGAGTAAAATTCTAAATGATGGCTCATAAAATAAATCTCACAAACTTAAAGACACTTTAGTCATTAAAAGTATATTCTCTCCAGCTGGGTGCAGAGGCTCATGCCTATAATCTCAACACTTCAGGAGGCTGAGGTGGAAGGATCATTTGAGGCCAGGAGTTTGAGACCAGCTGGGACACACAGTGAGACCCTGTCTCTAAAGAAACTTTTGTAATTAGCTGGGCATGGTGGCATGTGACTGGAATCCTTGCTACTGGGGGGGCTGAAGTGGGAAGATCACTTGAGCCAGGGAGGTTTAGACTGCAGTGAGGCATGATCGTGCCACTGCATTATAGCCTGGGCGACAGAGAGAGACCTTGTCTCAAAACAAACAAGCAAACAAACACACAAAAAAACAGAAACGTATTATATTCTCTTACTGAAACGGAATATAAACTAGAACTGAATAAAAGCAAGCTCTCTGGAAAATCCCCTGATACTTGGAAACTTTTTAAGTCCACTTTCAAATAACTAATGGGGGTCAAAGAAAAGTCACAAAGAAAATTAGAAAACTGAATGAAAATTAAAACATAACACACCAAAATTTGTGACATACAGCTAAAACAGTACTCAGAGGGAAATGTGTAGCATACTTCAATGCACAGAAAATAAGTAAGGTCTCAAATCATAATCTAAGCATCAACATTAAAAAATTAGAAAAGGGGGCCGGGCATGGTGGCTCACGCCTGTAATCCCAGCACTTAGGGAAGCGGAGGCGGGCAGATGACAAGGTCAGGAGTTCGAGACCAGCCTGGCCAGTATGGTGAAACCCCGTCTCTACTAACAATACAAAAATTAGCCAGGTGCGGTGCATGCACCTGCAGTCCCAGCTACTTGGGAGGCTGAGGCAGGAGAATCACTTGAATCCGGGAGGTGGAAGTTGCAGTGAGTCGAAATTGCGCCACTGCGCTCCAGCTTGGGCGACACAGTGAGACTCTGTCTCAAAAAAACAGAAAAAAAAAAAGAAATTAGAAAAGGGAGAAAAGTCAGCACAAAGCAAACTAAAGGAAGCAAATAGTAAAGATAAGAGCAAAATCACTGAAACAAGAAAAAAAGCGGAGAAAAAAATCAATGAAAAATTATAGCTGATTCTACAAAAAGATCCATAAAGCTGATAAACATTCAGGCAGCCAGATTGAGAATATACAAATTACAAATATCAGGAATGAATGAGGAGCCATCACCAGAGATCCTACAAACACCAGAATAAAAAAGAAATATTATGAACAACATTATGACAATAAATAAAAAAAATGAATAATTTCCTTGAATGATTCAAATGACCAAAGCTCACATAAGAAATAAACTGAATATCTCTTTATCTATTAAATAAAGTGAATTCACAGTTTAAAACTTTCCCAAAAAGAAAACTCCCCATCCAGATGGCTTCACTAGTGAATGCTTTTTTTTTTTTTTTTGAGATGGAGTCCCGCTCTGTCACGCAGTGGCGCAATCTTGGCTCACTGCAGTCTCCACCTCCTGGGTTCAAATGAGTCTCCTGCCTCAGCCTGCCGAGTAGCTGGGACTATAGGACCACACCACCACACACAGCTAATTTTTGTATTTTTAGTAGAGATAGGGTTTCACCATGTTGGCCAGGATGGTCTTGATCTCTTGACCCTGTGATCCACCCGCCTCAGCCTCCCAAAGTGCTGGGATTACAGGTGTGAGCCAACACACCCAGCCTTCACTGGTGAATTCTAAACACAGAAAAAACATTTCCCAGCTAGGCAAAGTGGCTCACACCTATGTATTCCCAGCACTTTGGGAGGCCAAGGTGGGAGGATCACTTGAGCTCAGGAGTTCGAGACCAGCCTAGGCAACATAAACATAGTGAGACCCTGTTTCTACAAAAAATAAAAAAAATTAGCCAGGTATGGTGGCACATGCCTGTAGTCCCAGCTACTCAGGAAGTTAAGGTGGCAGAATTGCTTTAGCCCAGGAGGTCGAGGCTACAGTGAGCCGTGATTATGTTACTGTACTCCAGCTTCTGCGACAGAGCAAGACTCTGTCTCAAAAAACAAACAAACAAACAAACAAAGCAAAAGAAAAAACTTTTCCCAATTCATGTTATCAGGCCAGAATTACCCTGATACCAAAACCAGACAACATTATAAAGCAATAAAAACCAGAATATCTTATGAGCCTAGATGCAAACATCTCTGACAAAATACTAGCAAATCAAATTCTGTAAGATGTATAAAAGACAATAATACAGCTTGGTTTTTCCCAGGAATGCAAGATCCGTTGAACATTCAAAAATCAATCAATGTAATTTACCATACATCAGAAGGGTAAAGAAACTACATTATGATATCAATAGATGCAGAAAAGCACCTGACAAAATTCAACATACACTTACAATGAAACCTCTAAGCAAACAAGGAATAGAAAATCCTCAATGGGATAAAAGAAAAATTGACCAAAAGCCGACAGCTAAACTTAATGGTGAAAGATAGCTTTTCATCTGAAATCAGAGACAAGACAAGGATGTCTGCGCTCATGATTTCTAAACACTATACTGGAGTTCTTAAACAGTGCAAAAGGCAATTAAAATAAATAAAAGGCATCACATGGGAAAGAAATAAGTAAAACTAACTCTACTGACAGATGCTATGATTGCCTACATTAAAAATCAAAGAATCTACAAAAAACTAGTAAAACTAACAAGTGAGTTTAGCAACCACACAGACTACAGACAACAGCAAGCACACAGACTACAGTCTGTGTATTTGTAAATATACAAAATTTACCTGTATTTCTATAGACCATCAACGAACAAACGAATTAAAAATTTTTTAATGTAACATTTTAAAATAGCTTCAAACCACATGAAATATTTAGGGAAACAACAACATACACCCAAGATCTGCCACCAAAAACTACAAAATATTGCTGAGAGAAATTAACTAGAAGCAATAAATGGATATACACTGCCCACTCATGGATCAAGAGGCTCAATGCTATTAAGATGCTGGCTGTCCCAATATTATCTATACAGTCAACGGAATCCCAATGAAAATGCCACCATGCTTGACATGACAAAGTAATAATAATAGTAATAATTACTTACTATAACTTATTATTTACTTACTATAACTTACTACTAACTTATATTACTAATTACTTAATAACTTATAACTTATAATAATAATAATATTACTATATTACTATAGTGATAGTAAAATATGCAAAGAAGTTGAGTTGTCAAAAGATCTTGAAAAGGCTGGGCACCGTGGCTCATACCTGTAATCCCAGCACTTTGGGAGGACTAGGCTGGCAGATCACGAGGTCAGGAGATTGAGACCATCCTGGCTAACATGGTGAAACCCCGTCTCTACTAAAAATACAAAAAATTAGCCGGGCATGGTGGCGGGCTCCCGTAGTCCCAGCTACTTAGGAGGCGGAGGCAGGAGAATGGTGTGAACCCCGGAGGTAGAGCTAGCAGTGAGCCGAGATCGCGCCACTGTACTCCAGCCTGGACAACAGGGGGAGACTCCATCTCAAAAAAAAATTCTTGAAAAAAAGAACAAAGCTGGAGGACTCACACTTTTCAATTTCAAAACTTACTACAAAGCTGTAGTAATCAAGAGACTCTGATATGGGCAAAAGGATAGACATACACAGCAATGGAACAGAGAGAGAAAGAGACACAGAGATTGAGAAAGAGGAATCTCACGGATTGGAGGAGACTAAAGAGACATGAACTAAATGCATTATAGGATCCTGGACTACAGCCTAAAATAGAATAAGGACATTAGGGAAAAAACAAAAAAAAAAAACAGGTAAAATTCGAACAAGGTATGTAACTTAACTATCGGCACTGTATCTAGGTTAATTTCTAGTTTTGATCATTGTGCCATGATTATCTAAGATGTTAACGTCACAGGAAACAAGGTGAAGGATATTCTCTACACCATCTTTGCAACTCTTTTAGGTCTTAATTTCACAATAGAAAATGTTTTTTTTAAATGAGGCATCACTGCACTTTCAATAAAATAACTAAAAGCTTAAAGATGCATAATTTCAAGTTCTGATGAAAATTCAGAGCAACTAGAAACCTCATACTTTTCTGACAGGAATGCAAAATGACACAACAAAATTGGAGAATGTTCTGGCAGTTTCTTATAAAGTTAAACACTTACTATTCAACCCAGCAATTCTACTCCTAGGCACTTACCCAAAAGAAATAAAAATTTATGTTCACACAAAGATCTGTAAGTGAATGTTTCTAACAGCTTTATTTATAATAGCCTTGAACTGTAAACAGCCCACATATCCATCAACTGCTAAATGGATAAACCACTGTGGTACCTCCAGACAATGCAATACTATTCAGTAATAAAAAAATATAAGCTACTGACATATGCAACAACACTATGCTAAAATACAAATGTCAGAAAAAAGGCAATATTTTCATGCCAGAAAGGAGATCACAGATTGGCATGGGTGGACGAGTAAGTAAAAGTAAAAGAACTGACTAACTAATCATCCTTTTAATCAATTGGAACTATGAGATACCATCTTTCAAAGTGGTTTTTATCTTTTAATTTATTTTTATTGACATTTTTCTTTTGGTGTATATGTTTTAACATTTGACATGGACAGTTTCATGTAAAGTTTCAAATAAAAACCTGAATAAAAGAACTTTAGTGAATAAAGAACTGAGAAAGACAACAGAATAAAGTACTGTACAAATAATTAAATTGAGAAGTATTTACTTTAAAAGGGATGACACTATCTTACAGTTGCATGAATAACACATTTTTAAATTTCATTAATAACTACTATGCCTTATAAAGAGATATTCTTAGAGAGGTAAGATAAGGGTTAAGATTCAATTTTATTAATTTCTTTGGAATAAAAGATAAAAAAAAGAACAACAGGAGTAATTAGAAAAGTCAGCCGCAGAATTAAAGTTAGCCAAGATAATGAACAGATGTTATATGGTCTTAGTCATCACTAGGCTCTATGCTACATATTTCAAATGTAACTTTCCCGCCTTCTCTAAAATACAGTAGCTACACTGGGTGCAGTTGCTCATGTCTGTAATCTTAGCACTTTGGGAAGCCAAAGTGGGTGGATCACCTCAGGTCAGGAGTTCAAGACCACCAACATGGTGAAACCCCGTCTTTACTAAATACACAAAATTAGGTGGGCATGGTGGCACATGCCTGTAATCCCAGCTACTCAGGAGGCTGAGGCAGGAGAACTGCTTGAACCCAGGAGGCGGAGGTTGCAGTGAATTGAGATTGCACCATTGCACTCCAGCCTGGGTAAAAGAGCGAAACTCCATCTCAAAAAATAAAAATAAAAATAAAATGTAGCATCCACATACAAAATAAACTGATACTCTTTTTAAGTGATGAGTTTACTTGCTTTGAAAATATCATTGAGTTATACTGTATTTGATAAAATAGTATGCCTTTTCTATTTCATGGCATGAAGACGGCATTAAATAAGCCAACTAAATATTAATATTGAAAATTGAAATCTAAGAAACATTTTCTCCATGCTCATTAGGTCAAGCAATTCTAAAATAATGTTTTATAACTCAATAACCCAAATTTATCCTACTTACTTCCACCAATTAAAGGCATACAGAACACCACAATTGTATTGTTTGAACTAGAAATAATCTTAGAGGTAGATTTTAGAAAACTGCTCTATCCCAACGTTTTCCAATGTTTCACTCAGTTAAGCACACTTTTCATGGTAACTAGTATATTTGTATCAATTTATAATTTAAATTTACTATAGCAAAGATTGCCCATATGGCTATTAATCCCATGTCCTTCTCCTGAGCATAAAGAAAGTTAAACTTCCCAGCCTCCCAAACAGTTAGGTTAGACCCCATAACTAGGTCTGAACAATGGAATGAAGGCAAAAGTGATCTTCCTCCACATCCAGGCCAGGACCCAACAAAATCCTCAATTTGTCCCTGGACAAGAAGAAAAGGACTCTAAAATGAAGGAATGAAACAATGGATCCCTGAGTCACTTCTTGGAGGAGAACCACCCAAACAGCATCAGAGTGGGACAAAAATGGATGCCTAACAAGAGAGGCCCTTAAGCTTCTAAGAATTTGGGTTTATTACAGCACTTTCCATTAAATGCCTGGACTAATACCTTCACTTTAATACCTGTAGTTTAAAAGAAAATATTATAGCACTATTCATAAATGGAAAACTTGTGTTTTTCTAATATATTTTCAAGTAAACACTTAACTATTAAAATAAGAAATGTTAGCTAGGCATCATCTAAAATCATTTCATCAATAAAGAAAGTAATAAGAATTCCACTCTTTCAAAACTGTGAGAAAATTATTCATGAGATGAAGATAGGAAAGGAACAAATCTTTCGGGAAGAAAAAAAGAGCTATTAAAATTAACATAGGCCGGGCACAGTGGCTCACACCTGTAATCCCAGCACTTTGGGAGGCTGAGGTGGGTGGAATACCTGAGGTCAGGAGTTTGAGACCAGCCTGACCAACATGGTGAAATCCCATCTCTAATAAAAACACAAAAATTAGCCGGGCATGATGGTGCATGCCTATAAATCCCAGTTACTTGGGAGGTTGAAGCAGAATTGCTTCAACCTGGGAGGCAGAGGTTGCAGTGAGCCAAGATGGTGCCATTGCATTCCAGCCTGAGTGACAGAGTGAAACTCTGTCTCAAAAAAATTAATTAAATTAAAGTAAATTAAAGTGGGCCTCAAATATATCTTTTTAAAAAAACAATATTTAACAAAGAAGCAAAGGCATAATACATAAGAATTCTAACTCAACATCCAATCTTTCGATTCTATCACTCATCTATTCCTACAATACATAATACCTAAAGAACATGAAATGTGTATCTCTTTGATCTACTTTTATTCTGCTTAACTAAACCTTAAACAGAGACCATTCTAATATATACAACAGCCCTTTGTAACTGCGGGTTCCACATCTGTGGATTCAATCGACCACAATTCAAAAACATTAAAAAACAAAAAAAGGGAGGCTTGCATCTGTGCTGAACATGTAAAAAGTCTTTTTTTCTTGTCATTATTCTCTAATTAATACAAGATCACAACTATTTACATAGTATTTTCACTGTATTAGGTATTACAAGTAATCTGGAGATGATTTAAAGTATACAGGAGGACATGTGTAGGTTATGTGCAAACGCTTTACCAATTTTATATCAGGAACTTGAGCATCTGTGGATTTGGGTATTCACAGGAGATCCTGGAACCAATGTTCCACAGGTACCAACAGACAACTGTATATAACAAGTTGTATAAAGCCACTCTTTCGAAGTATTTGTTGTGTGATTACTAGATCAAACATTTTTGAGAGTACATAATTGAAAGATAAATCAACAAATTATGAAACCTGCTAGAAAGTTTCTATGATCATGTCTTTTTTTTTTCCCAAAGGAATTCTTGCAATGAGCAGGTATATTGCATATATAAATTAAACACAAAATCCCCTCCCAAAACTGTTTCAGATCCTTTATTTCTAAGACATCTTACTAGTTTTTAACTTGTAATATGGGTTTTATCATTTTTTATGAGGAAACAAAATATTCTAAGAACCAGTTTCAGTAACAACTTATCAACTAACATAAGCTTTTCTCTGCAGCTGGGTTACCAACATCAGAGGATGAAATATTTACAATAAAAACAAATGAATAGTATTCTGAGAAGAAATGCGTTCTAGCCTCTGTTGTTATATTTATTCTCAAAATACCTCATATGCATTAAGTTACAAATGTACCTTGCTATAGAGGCTATGATTCCTACTTTTTTCTACTCCCCAGTCTTTTAAAAAGTTAAAAATAATTTAGCTTATTTTAAAAACAAGTCAGTGGAAATAACATACTTATCAGATTTCCTTTTGTATCCCTGAGAGGAGCACCACCTCCACCTTTTCCCCAGGGATTATATGTTCTCATTTCAGTTTCTAATTTAGCTTCATATTCTTCTTTTTCTTCACGTTCTTTCTTCCTTCTTTCTTCTCTTTCCCGAATCTTGACAACATAAAATATATTTAAAATAAATGCTGACAAGTATTCCAATACAAGAAGTTAGTAATACCAGATGTTACTTTTTGTTAGAAAACGATAAAAAAAATTTTTTTTTTTCAGTATACTCCCCTACAAAGATTAAAATCACAAATACGTAATACTCAATGTAAAAATACTTTAGACCAGGTGTGGTGGCTCATGCCTACGGAGGTCAAGGTGGGCAGATCACGTAAGGTCAAGAGTTCAAGACCAGCCTGGCCAACATGGCAAAAACCCGTCTCTACTAAAAATACAAAAATTAGCCGAGTGTGGTTGCGCACATCTGTAATCCCAGTTACTTGCATGGTTGAGGAACAAGAATTGCTTGAACCCAGGAGGTGGAGTTTGTAGTGAGCCATTATGCCCCTGCACTTCAGCTTGGGCAACATTATGCAAGACACTGTCTCTAAATAATTAAATAACATTAAAAATAAAAATAATTCAATGGCTAGAATACATAGCCCCTGTTCCTCTATATACACCAAATGACTTTCCAGCCACTAAGGCTATTTCAGACTCAACTAACTCCTCCTTCCCTCCCCCAGTGTCTACCTGAGCCATTCCCTCTCTAACCCTGACAGTTCCATGGGACCATCAGATCTCCCTATGTTCCTTTTTCATCTATCCTTTCAAGGGGAATGCCCAGCCACAAAGTCTACCCTCAACCTTACCAGACCTACTTTCCCTAGGCAAACTCTATTCTCAAAATTCTGAGGTTGGAGGATCAATGCTCTCTGGGGAATGCTTGGCAACGTTAAATACAGGCATACCTCATTTTATTGTGCTGCACTTTATTGCGCTTTGCAGACGTTGAATTTTTTTTCTTTTTTTTTTTTTTTGAGACGGAGTCTCGCTCTGTCGCCCAGGCTGGAGTGCAGTGGCACGATCTCGGCTCACTGCGAGCTCTGCTTCCCAGGTTCACACCATTCTCCTGCC
>NW_012101665.1:1108697-1113671 GCF_000951045.1 Mandrillus leucophaeus | reverse complement strand
ATGCTAAATCTACTCTGCCTATGCTCTAGAAAGGAAACAACAAAGCCTGGATTGCTGCACAACTGTTTCAAGAATGGTTTACTGAGTATTTTAAGTCCACTGTTGAGACTTACTACTAAAAAAAAAAAGATTCCTTTCAAAATATTACTGCTCATTGACAATGCATCTGGTCAATCAAGAGCTACATATACAAGATGATTAACGTTGTTGTCATGCTTGCTAATACAATATCCATTCTGTAGCCCATTAACTCATGGAATAATTTTGACACTGAATTCTTACTGTTCAGGAAATATGTTTCATAAAGCTATAGTTGCCACAAACAGTAATTCCTCTGATGGATCTGGGAAATCTAAACTGAAAGCCCTCTGGAGAGAATTTACCATTCCAGATGCCATCAAGAACATTTGTGAGTCATGGAAGGAAGTCAAAATATCAACAGTATCAGAAGTTCGAAAGAAGTTGACTTTAACCCTCATGGATGACTTTGAGGGATTCAAGACTTCAGTGGTAGAAGTAACTGCAAATGTGGAAGAAATAGTAAGAGAACTGGAATTAGAAGTGAGGCATGGAAGACTTGAGAGAATTGCTGCAATCTCATGATGAAATTTCAATGGATGAGGAGTTGCTTCTTACGAATAAGCAAAGAAAGTGGTTTCTTGAGATGGAGTCTCCTCTTGGTGAATATGTTGTGAATATTGTTGAGATGACAACAAAGATTTAGAACATTACATAAACTAAGTTGATAAAGCATCAGCAGGGTTTTGAGAGGACTCCAAACTTTGAAAGAAGGTCTACTGCGGATAAAATGGTATCAAATAGCATCGTATCCTAGAGAAATCTTTTATGAATGGAGTCAACTGATGCAGCAAATTTCACTGTTGTCTCATTTTAAGAAATTGCCACAGCCATCCAATCTTCAGCAACTGCCACCCTGATCGGTCAGCAGCCATCAATATTGAGGCAAGACTCTCCACCAGCAAAAGGATTATGACTTGCTAAATTTTTTTTAGCAATACGGTATTTTTAAATTAAGTTTACGTACCTTAAAACATGTTGCACCTTAACAGACCACAGTATAGTGTAAAGATTAACTCTATGTGCACTGGGAAACCAAAAATTCATGTGAATCATTTCATTGTGATATTTGCTTTATTGCGGTGGTCTGTAACCAAACCTGCAATATTTCTGTAAAGCTGTATTCAGTAAAAAAACAAACGCATTCTTATCATCACTAAGTATAAGCACAGGGTTGTTCTGTAGAGACATACGGATAGACAATAAACAAGTGTCTGCATTTTGGAAAGTCACTTTTAAACTCATAACTATATGCACAGTAAATTTAAGCAACCTTTTGCTCCAGCACAGCCAAAGAAGTCATCACACACATCAAATAGACCTCTATCGTCGAAAAATCTAGTTTTGTCAGTGGTGTTTTTAACATGCTCATTCAAAAACAGATTCGGAATTTAAAATTCAGTCTTTTATTTGTAGAATCCTAACATACAAAAAATGTTGGTAATTCTGTAATTTTAAAAATCTTTCAAGAAAGTTGCCCATGTAAAAATTGAACAAAAGTACTTTTAAAAGAAATCCAAGTGGAATTTTATACAAAAGTAACTAAGTTAGAGTCCCAGGGCCCTCTCAGAGGGTAAGGGAATTCCCACAAAGAACCCCACACATTTGATAGTTACTCTTAAATTCTCTGCAAATATTACAAACTACAAAATAATCCATTATCCTCCTCTGTAAACATGAACTACTTCCTGTTTTCTCTATTTTGGTTTATAGCCTCATTATTCTCCTAGGAATCATCTTCAAACCCTCTGTTATTTCTCCCTCCCTATATCTAAGTCCTGTCAATGAAACCTGAGAATTCTCTCTTAGATGTCTTCCCCAACATCCCCATCTGGTTCAGGGCCTCATCACCTCCTTATTGGACTGTCTACTAAATAATTTCCCTGCCACATCTCTTCCCAATTGTTCAAATCACAACCAATTATCTTCATAAAAGATAAATCTGCTCAAAGCAACCAATCCTTTCATACTTTTCTTGGCTTAAAATTTCCTTCCTTCAGCTGCCCATAACCAGAAGAAACTGAAAACCCCTTATTAGCTAGTCCTTCACAATCTACTAGAACAATCTAACCCTCCAGCCCCTTCTTCCACACCAATTCCATTCTCTGTATACACCAGCAACTTCTAATGTATTCATTGCACAACATGCAGCTCAAATATCAGCCACTGCGTGAAGTTCTCCCAACTGCCCCAGGCAATTATTTTTCCTATCCTATGCTTCCAAGAGCATTTTACTGTATCCACTTCAAAACTCAGCATTTTGAATTATAATTAACTGGTTTTTTCCCCTCCCCTGCCACACTCTGAGCTCTAAGGGACCACACCATGCATACACTTAAGATGTTCAACAGTAAATGAGTAAATGAATCAATACCTGCTGCTGCAAAGCCTCTTGGTAAGACTGAAGTGACTGTTTGGAAGGTTTCGGTTTATCTTCAAAAATCAATCCTGAATTTATCACTTGATCACTTGTAATCTTCAGTTCATTCTGTCCGACCGTATTCCTACATCAAATACACAATAAATAATTTAAATCCATCGATGTCAAAGCAAGAAGAAAACACAACAGTTTTTTGAAATAGCATGGCATATAAATACATTTAAAAATACAGAAGGATATTTCTCTATAGGCCAAAGAGGAATCCTTAAGTAAGTGGCCCCTTCCTTAGCTCCTTTCTGCCTTTGTTTTGACAATCCTTGCAACTTTCAAATTTACTGCATCTATTTCTTAACCTAGGTAATAGTTACACAGGAGTGAAAAAGGTTTGTGGTAATTCATTGAACAGTACACATGTGACTTAGGCAGTTTCCTGAACATACAGAAATAACAACACAGCCAAAGTCCCTCAAGTAACACAATAACTAACGATTTATTTTTAAATGATTTACTAATAAAATTACTTCTTAGCTATTTCAAGAATAAAACAAAGTAATTACAGGAAAAAGTCTGACTATCTCAAATAAAATTAAAATTTTTGAAAAATTCACAAGGAAACATAAAAGAAAAAATTTTAAACATATTCTTGTTATATAAATCACAAGCAATAAAGTGCTGTTTTTTTGGTTTTTTTTGAGACAGGGTCCTACTTCGTCACCCAAGCTGTAGTGCAGTGGCGCCACCATAGCTCACTGCAGCCTTGATCTCCTGAAATCAAGTGATCCTTCAACCTCAGCCTTCAAGTGGCTAAGGGTATAGGTGCACGTCACCACACCCGGCTCACTTTTTTTAGAAACGAAGTCTTCCTACATTGCCCAGGCTGGTCTTGAACTCCTAAGCTCAAGTGATCTTCCTGCCTTAGCCTCCCAAAGTGCTGGGATTACAGGCGTGAGCCACCACGCCCGGCTACAGACATTGCATATTTTACAAATTGAAGGTTTATGGCAACCCTGAACTGAGGAGGTCTATCAGTAACATTTTTCTAACAGCATGGGATAATTTCATGTCTCTGTGTCACATTTTGGTAATTCTCACAATATTTCAAACTTTTAAAATTATTATTGTATCTGTTATGGTGATCTGTAATTGGTGATCTTTAGTGTTACTATTGTAATTGTTTTGGGGCGCCATGAATCACACACACAAAAGATGGCAAATTTAATGGATAAATGTCATATGATTCTGACTATTCTACCAATCAGCCATTCCCCTCTTTCCCTCTCCTTGGGTCTCTCTTTTCCCTGATAGAATACTGAAGTTAGGCCAATTAATAACCCTACGATGGCATGTAAGTGTTTGAGTGAATGAAAGAGTCACACCTCTCACTTTAAATCAAAAGTGAGAAATGACTAAGCTTAGTGGGAAAGGCTTGTCAAATGCATAGATAGGCTGAAAGCTAGGCCTCCTATGCTAAATAAACACTTTGCCCAGTTGTAAATGCACAGGAAGAATTCTTGAAGAAAATTAAAAGTGCTACTCTAGTAAACACATGAATGATAAGAAAGTGAAACAGCCTTATTGCTGTTATAGAGAAAGTTTTAGTGGTCTAAATAGAAGATCAAACCAGCCCAGGATTTCCTTAAGCCAAAGCCTAAACGAGAGCAAGGCCCTAACTTTTTTCAATTCTATGAAGGCTGAGAGAAGTGAGGAAGCAGAAGAAAACTTGCAAGTTAGCAGAGGTTGGTTCATGAAGTTGGGGGAAAGCTGCCATCTCTATAACATAAAAGTACAACATGGGCCGGGCTCACACTTGTAATCCCAAAACTTTGGGAGGCCGAGGTGGGCGGATCACCTGAGATCAGGAGTTCGAGACCACCCTGACCAATATAGCGAAACTGCACCTCTACTAAAAATACAAAAAAAAAAGAAAAAAAAAAATTAGCTGGGCGTGATTGTGGGTGCCTGCAGTCCCAGCTACTTGGGAGGCTGAGGAGGAGGTTGCAGTGAGCCAAGATCATGCCACTGTACTCCACCCTAGGCTGGACGACAGAGTGTGACTTTGTCTCAAAACAAAAATAAAAATAAAAAAGTACAACATGAGGCAGCAAGTGCTGATGGAGAAGCTGCAGCAAGTTACCCAGAAAGTCTAGCTCAGATAACTGATGAAGGTGGTTCCACTAAACAACAGATATTCAATGGAGACAAAACAGCCTTGTATTAAAAGAAGACTTTCATAGCTAGTAAAGAGAAGTCAATGTCTGGTTTCAAGCTTCAAAGGACAGGCTGACTCTCTCATTAGAAGCTAATGCAGCTGGTGACTTTAAGTTGAAGCCAATGCTAACATACCATTCTGAAAACCTTAGGGCCCTTAAGAATGATGCTAAATCAGCCAGGCATGGTGGCTCACGCCTGTAATCCCAGCACTCTGGGAGGCCGAGGCAGGTGGATAACGAGGTCAGGAGATGGAGATCATCCTGGCTAACACGGTGAAATCCTGTCTCTACTAAAAATACAAAAAA
>NW_012101665.1:1052701-1108392 GCF_000951045.1 Mandrillus leucophaeus | reverse complement strand
ATGCTAAATCTACTCTGCCTATGCTCTAGAAAGGAAACAACAAAGCCTGGATTGCTGCACAACTGTTTCAAGAATGGTTTACTGAGTATTTTAAGTCCACTGTTGAGACTTACTACTAAAAAAAAAAAGATTCCTTTCAAAATATTACTGCTCATTGACAATGCATCTGGTCAATCAAGAGCTACATATACAAGATGATTAACGTTGTTGTCATGCTTGCTAATACAATATCCATTCTGTAGCCCATTAACTCATGGAATAATTTTGACACTGAATTCTTACTGTTCAGGAAATATGTTTCATAAAGCTATAGTTGCCACAAACAGTAATTCCTCTGATGGATCTGGGAAATCTAAACTGAAAGCCCTCTGGAGAGAATTTACCATTCCAGATGCCATCAAGAACATTTGTGAGTCATGGAAGGAAGTCAAAATATCAACAGTATCAGAAGTTCGAAAGAAGTTGACTTTAACCCTCATGGATGACTTTGAGGGATTCAAGACTTCAGTGGTAGAAGTAACTGCAAATGTGGAAGAAATAGTAAGAGAACTGGAATTAGAAGTGAGGCATGGAAGACTTGAGAGAATTGCTGCAATCTCATGATGAAATTTCAATGGATGAGGAGTTGCTTCTTACGAATAAGCAAAGAAAGTGGTTTCTTGAGATGGAGTCTCCTCTTGGTGAATATGTTGTGAATATTGTTGAGATGACAACAAAGATTTAGAACATTACATAAACTAAGTTGATAAAGCATCAGCAGGGTTTTGAGAGGACTCCAAACTTTGAAAGAAGGTCTACTGCGGATAAAATGGTATCAAATAGCATCGTATCCTAGAGAAATCTTTTATGAATGGAGTCAACTGATGCAGCAAATTTCACTGTTGTCTCATTTTAAGAAATTGCCACAGCCATCCAATCTTCAGCAACTGCCACCCTGATCGGTCAGCAGCCATCAATATTGAGGCAAGACTCTCCACCAGCAAAAGGATTATGACTTGCTAAATTTTTTTTAGCAATACGGTATTTTTAAATTAAGTTTACGTACCTTAAAACATGTTGCACCTTAACAGACCACAGTATAGTGTAAAGATTAACTCTATGTGCACTGGGAAACCAAAAATTCATGTGAATCATTTCATTGTGATATTTGCTTTATTGCGGTGGTCTGTAACCAAACCTGCAATATTTCTGTAAAGCTGTATTCAGTAAAAAAACAAACGCATTCTTATCATCACTAAGTATAAGCACAGGGTTGTTCTGTAGAGACATACGGATAGACAATAAACAAGTGTCTGCATTTTGGAAAGTCACTTTTAAACTCATAACTATATGCACAGTAAATTTAAGCAACCTTTTGCTCCAGCACAGCCAAAGAAGTCATCACACACATCAAATAGACCTCTATCGTCGAAAAATCTAGTTTTGTCAGTGGTGTTTTTAACATGCTCATTCAAAAACAGATTCGGAATTTAAAATTCAGTCTTTTATTTGTAGAATCCTAACATACAAAAAATGTTGGTAATTCTGTAATTTTAAAAATCTTTCAAGAAAGTTGCCCATGTAAAAATTGAACAAAAGTACTTTTAAAAGAAATCCAAGTGGAATTTTATACAAAAGTAACTAAGTTAGAGTCCCAGGGCCCTCTCAGAGGGTAAGGGAATTCCCACAAAGAACCCCACACATTTGATAGTTACTCTTAAATTCTCTGCAAATATTACAAACTACAAAATAATCCATTATCCTCCTCTGTAAACATGAACTACTTCCTGTTTTCTCTATTTTGGTTTATAGCCTCATTATTCTCCTAGGAATCATCTTCAAACCCTCTGTTATTTCTCCCTCCCTATATCTAAGTCCTGTCAATGAAACCTGAGAATTCTCTCTTAGATGTCTTCCCCAACATCCCCATCTGGTTCAGGGCCTCATCACCTCCTTATTGGACTGTCTACTAAATAATTTCCCTGCCACATCTCTTCCCAATTGTTCAAATCACAACCAATTATCTTCATAAAAGATAAATCTGCTCAAAGCAACCAATCCTTTCATACTTTTCTTGGCTTAAAATTTCCTTCCTTCAGCTGCCCATAACCAGAAGAAACTGAAAACCCCTTATTAGCTAGTCCTTCACAATCTACTAGAACAATCTAACCCTCCAGCCCCTTCTTCCACACCAATTCCATTCTCTGTATACACCAGCAACTTCTAATGTATTCATTGCACAACATGCAGCTCAAATATCAGCCACTGCGTGAAGTTCTCCCAACTGCCCCAGGCAATTATTTTTCCTATCCTATGCTTCCAAGAGCATTTTACTGTATCCACTTCAAAACTCAGCATTTTGAATTATAATTAACTGGTTTTTTCCCCTCCCCTGCCACACTCTGAGCTCTAAGGGACCACACCATGCATACACTTAAGATGTTCAACAGTAAATGAGTAAATGAATCAATACCTGCTGCTGCAAAGCCTCTTGGTAAGACTGAAGTGACTGTTTGGAAGGTTTCGGTTTATCTTCAAAAATCAATCCTGAATTTATCACTTGATCACTTGTAATCTTCAGTTCATTCTGTCCGACCGTATTCCTACATCAAATACACAATAAATAATTTAAATCCATCGATGTCAAAGCAAGAAGAAAACACAACAGTTTTTTGAAATAGCATGGCATATAAATACATTTAAAAATACAGAAGGATATTTCTCTATAGGCCAAAGAGGAATCCTTAAGTAAGTGGCCCCTTCCTTAGCTCCTTTCTGCCTTTGTTTTGACAATCCTTGCAACTTTCAAATTTACTGCATCTATTTCTTAACCTAGGTAATAGTTACACAGGAGTGAAAAAGGTTTGTGGTAATTCATTGAACAGTACACATGTGACTTAGGCAGTTTCCTGAACATACAGAAATAACAACACAGCCAAAGTCCCTCAAGTAACACAATAACTAACGATTTATTTTTAAATGATTTACTAATAAAATTACTTCTTAGCTATTTCAAGAATAAAACAAAGTAATTACAGGAAAAAGTCTGACTATCTCAAATAAAATTAAAATTTTTGAAAAATTCACAAGGAAACATAAAAGAAAAAATTTTAAACATATTCTTGTTATATAAATCACAAGCAATAAAGTGCTGTTTTTTTGGTTTTTTTTGAGACAGGGTCCTACTTCGTCACCCAAGCTGTAGTGCAGTGGCGCCACCATAGCTCACTGCAGCCTTGATCTCCTGAAATCAAGTGATCCTTCAACCTCAGCCTTCAAGTGGCTAAGGGTATAGGTGCACGTCACCACACCCGGCTCACTTTTTTTAGAAACGAAGTCTTCCTACATTGCCCAGGCTGGTCTTGAACTCCTAAGCTCAAGTGATCTTCCTGCCTTAGCCTCCCAAAGTGCTGGGATTACAGGCGTGAGTCACTGCACCCAGCCAACGTAACACATGTTTAAGTACAGGAATATACTGACTTTGAAGGCAGTAAAACATTTTAGAAATCTACATTATAAAAGATAAATTCAAATATTGATTTTATAATTTTTTGTTTTGTTTTGTTTTGAGATGGAGTTTCACTCTTGTCGCCCAGGCTAGAGAGCGATGGTGCCATCTCCATTCACTGCAACATCCGCCTCCCGGGTTCAAGCAATTCTCCTGCCTCAGCCTCCCGAGTAGCTGGTACCACAAGTGCCCGCCACCACACCCGGCTAATTTTCGTATTTTTAGTAGAGACGGGGTTTCACCATGTTGGCCAGGCTGGTCTTGAATTCCTGGCCTCAAGTGATCCACCCGCCTCAGCCTCCCAAAGTGCTGGGATTATAAGCATTAGCCACTGCGCCCAGCCTGATTTTAAAATTTTAAAAAAGCTTTCTCTTCTCCAAAAGTATCACTGCTTTAAAAAATCAGTTCCATTGTGTATTTACCTTTTCTAACTTACTTACAATCTTTTATTAAGATAAACAAGTATGTTTGTGTATACTATCACATTGGATTATGAGTGGGTAAAAGGGAAGATGAGGTAAACTAGATCAAATAGTTCCTAACTGACTTTTTATTTTTTCAGAGCAAGGGGGCTCTTTTTGTGTAAATGAATAAACAAGGTTGAGAGGGTCTATGTGAGTAAACTCATTCTCTCAAAATATACTGTTTATAAATTATATGGTGGATTGGTTCTCTCAATATCTATTTCACTCATGATCCCTCCTGTCTATATCGCCCACATACTCACAGACCCAAATTCTTAACCTTTATCTATCAACTCCTCCCTGACTCCCCCAAAAAGGGGGTTTAAGGATTTATGTAGTCAGATCAGGATGAAAGGAAGGAAATGATTAGGGTATTAAGTACAGTCATCCCTTGGTATCTCTGAGGGATTGTTTCCAGGACTCTCTGCCTATACCAAAATCAGAGTATACTCAAGTCCCAAAGTGAGCCCTATGGAACTCCCACATAAGAAAAGTAGGCCCTCCACATACATGGATTTCACATCTCACTTTATTTATTGTACTTTCTATTGCAGTTGGTTGAAAAAAATCTACATGTAAGTGGACTCATACAGTTTAAACCTGTGTTACTGAGGGTCAACTGTGTACAATTAAATGATTTTTAGTAAATTTATAAAGTTGTGCAACCATCACCATAATCCAGTTTTAGAACATTTTTATAACCCAAAAATATCCTTCATAACCATATGCAATCAACCCCTACTCAACCCCCAACCCCAGGTAATTAATTAAGTAGCCTACTTGCTGTCTCTATAGATTTGCACTTCCTGGACATTTTATATAAATGGGACCACTATAGTATACATGTATAGATTTATTTATCATAACATTTATAAGGTTCATCCGTATTATATCAGTAGTTCATTACTTTTTGTTGCTGAATAGTACTTCATTGCATGAATATAACACATTTTGTTTATCCATTCACTCACTGATGGACACTTGAATTGTTTCCACTTTTTGACTATTATCAATAACGCAGCTATAAACATTCACATCCAAGTCTTTGCATCTACATGTATTTTTATTTCTTTTGATTACATGACTAGGAATGGAATCGCAGTGTCATATTCTTTTTAAGGAACTTCCATTTCCTGCAACTGCTTTTGATATATTGATTTTGTAATCAGTAATTCTGTGAAAACTTTCATATTAATTCCAATATTAACCATATATTCTTTTGCAAATAACAGCAGTTTTCTCTCTTCTTTTCTAATCCTTGTACCTATCTTCCTTCCTTTCTTTCTCTTATTTTTGGCCTTGCTGAAATTATTAAGCCCTGTGAAAGGAAGCAATGATAGAATCTCAAAAGGAATGTTTTAAATCTATCACCATTAAATAAAATACATGATGTAAGTTTTTCATGTTTATAGGCTCCCCTCTAACCTACTTTATTACATTTTTAATCACTAATGAAATTATTTTAATGGTTTTTCTTTGCCTATTGGGATATCATAAAGCCTTCTTCTTTATTCTGTTAACATGGTAGATTACAGTAGTTGATTTTATCTAACACCAATTAGCTCCTAGTATTCAGACACTGTCCTAAACACTTTACATATTTTAACCATTCGATCATCAGAAAAACCCTATGAGGTGATACCATTAATACCCCAATTAATAGACAACGAATAGGAGTAAGAAATATACCTCAAGCTAATGCATGGTAAAAGTAGGATTCAAACCAAGGCAATCAGGCTCCGAAGTCTAGGCTCTTAACTGATATACTCTACTACATTTAATCATCCTATATTCGAGAGTAATTCCAATTCAAGATCAATAATCCTTTCTCTATACTTTGAGGTTCAGTTTTAGGATTCTTGTGTCTGTGCTAATGAGTGTAACTAGCTTGTAATTTTCCATTTCAAACTGGTCTTATTAGGTTTAAGTATCAAGATTATGAAAGTCTCATAATAGTAACTGGAGAGTATTCCTTCATTCCACACTCTGTATTAGTCTGTGTAAGACTGAATCCAGCCAAGAAGCTTTTTTCTTTTTTTTTTTTTTGAGATGGCATCTCGCTCTAGTCACCCAGGCTGGAGTGCAGAGGCGTGATCTTGGCTCACTGAAACCTCCGCCTTTCAGGTTCAAGTGATTCTCCTGTCTCAGCCTCCCGAGTAGCTGGAACTACAGGCATGTGCCACCACACCCAGTTAATCTGAGATGGGGTTTCACCATGCTGACCAGGCTGGTTTTGAACTCCTGACCTCGGGTGATCCACCCACCCTGGTGTCCCAAAGTGCTGGGATTACAAACATGAGCCACTGCACCCGGCCAACAAATTCTTAACTTATTCCATCACCAAAGTTGAAAAAGATCAGACAGTTAATAAAACAAACAATTTCTCAATTCTATTTTGGTTCTTCTTTTTTGAATTTTTGCTCTATTACTGTAGTAAGTTGTACCTTTTGTTCCTATACTTTTAGTGGCTACACTAGAACTATAATAACACACCCATCTTTATGAAAGACTAAAGCTAATCAAAATCTTTACCATCCTCTCAAATGATACAAAAAATAAAGTGTGCTAAATTAATGAAGTCAATGGAAAGAAGACGGATTGTGTGTACATCAAAATAGCTCACAGAGTCACAGGTTCCTTCCACCTCTCATGCTAAAATGCTTGGAAACAAATAGAGATATTTGAAAGTCATTGGTTTGTAAGATAACTCAGCTGGTCACTCAGTTATCTAACTTTTATAACAAGTTTACACTTTTTAATGTGGCCTTCAGAAAAATTTAACAGAAAAAAACTTATAAACAACTATACTGAGGATGGGAATTAGGATTAACTATAAATGGGCATGAGGGATCTTATTGGAAGGATGAAAATGTTATAAAACTGATTTATAGAAAGCACTTCTAGAATGGCAGAATAAGAACTTCAAGAAAACCTGCTACTCCATTAAAGCAATGAGAACACGAGTCAAAATTGTCAAAACCAACTTTTTAATAATTCTGGTGCCATGTACTGAATTGTGTTCTTATATCAAAGCCCTGCGTACTATTCTGATGGTATTTGGAGCTGGGGACTATGAGAGGTAATTAGGTTTAGATGAGATTAGGAAGGTACAGTCCTCGTGACGAGATTAAGTGTACTTAAGAAAAACTGGGGAGGGGTGAAATGGAGTGGGGGAAAGACCAGAGACCTTGCTCTCTCTACTACGTGAGGATACAATGACAAAGTCAGGAAAAGGACCCTCATCAGGAACCAAATCTGCTGATACCTTTATCCTGGACTTCTATGTCTCCAAATCCAAGAAAAAATGTCTGTTGTTTAAGCCACCCAGTCTATGATATTTTGTTATAGCAGCCTGAGCTAAGTAATTTGGAAATTCATGGAAGGCTTGGAACAATCCAAGGAGAGTTTTTGTTTTTATGTTAAGGTTGGTTTTCAGTAAGAAAAACAAACTTTGTGGCATTTGAACTTGCCCTTTACTTTTCAATTTCTCCTTAGCTCTATCATAAACTTAAAATCTAATTGCTGCCCAAAGATAGTTGCTGTGAAAACCAGTAATGTAGTATCCACTGGACAGGTAGAATAGGTCTGGAATTCCCCAAAAATCCAATCTCTAGAAAAATCTCACTTTTGACCTGTCTGGCAGCTCCCAGGAAAAGCCCCATTCACAGGGTCTATCTTTATTTTTACCAGACTCAGAGCTCTCTATCCTGGGGTTTTGTATAAAACAATCAGCAGTAATTACTTAACATCATAGCTATCTAAAACAGTGATACCAGCCAGAGCAAGCAAAAAGCTGACCAATAAAATTAAAAGAAAAATCTGGGAAATAACATGCCCATGAGGCCTTGAAAAACTCTAACACATTCCTGAGAATTTAGAAACCCACATGCATGTGCAATTATACGGATGCCCGAGGAAGCTCTGAGAACACCTCTCATTTCTGGCTGGCATTGAGGCCCTGTGCAAGTGGGATGTGAAAGCTAAAAGCATGTCCCAGCACACACACACAGAACCAGTTGGCATAGGCTGGGAGGTTTATTGGGTCAAAGCTTTTAAAGAAATCTCAGTCTAATCATGAACTATTAAGCTATCCTAACAGAGACTTCAGTGGTCAGTGGTCACATATGACAAAGAATACACACTTTACAAAGGGTACTTAGAAAACAGCAACAACAACAAACCACAAGGATGAGAATCTAATTTCCACAGTTGTCACATTATGTTTCCTAAATGTTCAGTTTTCACAAAAAAAATTATGACACTTGCAAAGAAATAGAGAATTATAAGCCATACATACAGTGAAAAAAGAAGTCAACAGAAAATTTCAGAGGAATACCATGCCTTGTATTTAATCAACAAAGATTTTTATTCAGTTATTAGAAATATGTTGAAAGAACTAAAAAAAAATGTCTAAAGAAATAAAGTGGCTGGGCACAGTGGCTCACGCCTGTAATCCCAGCACTTTGAGAGGCCGAGGCGGGCAGATCACCTGAGGTCAGGAGTTGGAGACCAGCCTGACCAACATAGCAAAACCCTGTCTCTAGTAAAAATACAAAATTAGCCAGGCCTAGTGGCGCATACCTGTAATCCCAGCTACTCGGGAGGCTGAGGCAGGACAATCACTTGAACCTGGGAGGCAGAGGTTGCAGTGAGCCGAGATTGCACCACTGCACTCCAGCCTCGGCAACAAGAGTGAAACTCTGTCTCAAAAAAAGAATTAAATTGCGAAAACAATGTTTACCAAATAAAATTAACAACAAAGAGACAGAAATTACTTGTAAAAGAACCAAATAAAAATGATAGAGCTGAAAAATATAACTGTAAAGAAAAGGGAGCCAAGAGCACATCTGAGCAGGAAGAAGAAACAATCAGTGAACCTGAAGACAGGTCAATTGAGACTACCCAGTCTAGAACAGAAAGAAAAAGACTGAAGAAAAATGAACAAAGCTTTGGATATTCTGTGACACACCATCATGTGTACCAATGGGGGTCTCAGGAAGAGAAGACACAGAGAAAGGGACACAAAGAATGTTGGAAAAAATAATGGGCAAAAATATCCCAAATTTGATGAAAAATATTATCTACAGATCCAATAAGCTCATCAAACTCCAAGTAAGGAAAACTCAAAGGGATCCACACCTATACAGTCAACAGTTGAAAGATAAAGACAAAGAGAAATCCTGAAAGCAAGAGAATAACCATTCATCACATACAAGGAATCCTCAGTAAGATGAACAGCTTATCAGAAACCATAAAGGCTAGGGGATGCCATATTGTGTTAAAAGATAAAGAATGCCAACCAATACAATTCCATACTATCAAAATTATCCTTCAAAAATGAAAGCTAAATTAAGACATTATTAAATGCAATTCAGAGAAGTCATCACTAAGAGACCTGTTCTATAAGAAACGCTGAAGGGAGTCCTTCAGCTTGAAATGAAAGAACACTTGACAGCAATTGAAGTAAGCACAAACAAATAAAGAACACCAGTAAAGATAATTACATGGGCAAATATAAAAGATATTACAAATGTAAAGACGTTTGTAACTTTATTCTTCTCTATTTGATTTAAAAGATAACTACGGATGGGCACAATAGCTCACATCTATAATCCTAGTACTTTGGGAGACCAAGTGGTTTGAGGCCAGGAGTTCATGACCAGCCTGGGATACAAAGAGAGATGCCTGTCTCTACAAAAAACTTAAAAAATAAAAAATTAGCTAGGCGTAGTGGGAGTAGTAGCTACTTGGGAGCCTAAGGTGGGAGGATCCCTTGAATCCAGGAGTTTGACGCTGCAGTGAGCTATGATCATGCCACTGCACTCCAGCCTGGGTGACACAGCGAGATCCTATCTCCAAAACAAAACAAAAAAAATTTTATTTTTTTTAATCAGCTGGGCATTGGTGGTATACACCTGTAGTCCCAGCTATTGAGGAGGCTAAGGTGGGAAGATTGTTTGAGTTCAGGAGTTCAAGGCTGCAGTGAGCTATGATCATCCCACTGCACTCTGGCCTGTGCCCTGTCTCAAAAAATAAATCAATCAATAAATAAAAGACAACTTCATAAGGCAATAATTATAAAACTGTGTTGAGAGACTTAAATGTATAATAGTGTGATTTGTATGACAACAATAGCATCAAGTAGAGAAAAGGAATGACTTTATATTAGAGAAAAGGTTTGTGTACCATTGAAATTAAGTTGCCCTTAAACTAAATTCATTTATTTTAAATTAAGATATTAATTTTAATCTGTAGGAAAACCACAAAAAACCTCAAAATTATGCAAAAAACACCAAAAATATCAAAATTGAATGTTATTAAATATTTAACATAAAAGAAACTAATAGGCCGAGCGCAGTAGCTTATGCCTGTAATCCCATCACTTTCGGAGGCTAAGGTGGGCGGATCACAAGGTCAGGAGATGAAGACCATCCTGGCTAACATGGTGAAACCCCGTCTCTACTAAAAATACAAAAACAAAATTAGCCGGGTGTGGTGGTGGGCACCTGAAGTCCCAGCTACTCGGGAGGCTGAGGCAGGAAAATAGCATGAACCCGGGAGGTGGGGCTTGCAGTGAGCCGAGATTGCACCACTGCACTCCAGCCTGGGCAACAGCAAGACTCTATCTAAAAAAAAAAAAAAAAAAAAAAAAAAAAAAGAGGCTGGCCGCGGTGGCTCATGCCTGTAATTCCAGCACTTTGTGGGGCTGGGATCACTTGAGCCAGAAGTTTGAGACCAGACTAGGAAACATGGCAAAATCCCATCTCTACAAAATATACAAATATTTAGCCAGGCGTAGCGGCATGTGCCTGTAGTTCCAGCTCCTTGGGAGGTTGGAGTGGAAGGATTGCTTGAGCCCAGGAGTTTGAGGTTGCAATGAGCTGTGTGATCACACCACTGCACTCCAGCCTGGGCGAGAGAATGAGACCCTGTCTCTTAAAAAAAAAAGGAAGAAGAAAAAGAAGGTAATAAAGGAGGATTAAAGGAATAAAAAGACATAAGACATATAGAAAAAAATTGCAAAATGGCAAACATAAAAACCAGGAAGTAACTGCATTCTGTCTATATAGAGACATCTTTATAGATTCAAAGACACAAATAAATTGAGGGTAAATATGAAAAATCATACACCATGCAAACAGTACTAAAAGAAAACCAGAAAAGCAACATTTATATTAGAACTAAAAGCACTTTATGACAAAAAAACTATTAGCAGAGACACAGAAGACTCTCTGATACTAATAAAAGGGTCAAATCTTCGGTAAGACACAATTATAAACATATGCATATAAAGAGAGACCTAAGAAATGAAACAAAAACTGACAGAATTGAAGAGAAAAATAGACAAGTCAAGAATAATAGCTGGAGTCCGGGTGTGGTGGCTCATGGCTGTATTCCTCGTACTTTGGGAGGCTGAGGCAAGAGGATCGCTTGAGGCCAGGCGTTCAAGATCACACTGGGCAACACAGGGAGACCCTGTTTCTACAAAAAATAAACAAATCAGTCAGGCGCAGTGGCACATGGCTGTAGTCCTAGCTGCTCAGGAGGCTGGGGTAGGAGGATTGCTTGAGCCCAGAAGGTTGAGGCTACAGCAAACTATGGTCTCACAACTGTATTCCAGCTTGGGCGACAGAGCAAGACTGTATATCAGAATACACACACACACACAGAGCAAGACTGTATATCAGAACATACACACACACAAAGTAATGGTTGGAGATTAAATACTTCACTTCTAATAACAGAACAACTACACAAGATCAACAAGGAAATACAAGAAATAACACTATAAACCAACCAGATCTAAGAGACACTTACAGAATAATACACACACCAACAGGATAATACACATTCCTCTCAAGTGCATGTGGAACATTCTCCAGGACAGACTACGTTAGGTCTTAAAATAAGCCTCAATAAATTAAAAAGGACTGAATGAAATGATACAAAGTTTGTTCTCCAACTGCAACGTAATTATATTAGACACGAGTAACAGAAGGATACTTGGGAAATTCACAATTATGTGGAAATTAAACAACACATTTCAAAATAACCAACAGGTTGATGAAGAAATTTTTTTTAATTGGAAAATATTTCGAGAGTAATGAAAGTGAAAAGACAACATATCAAAACTTAAAGGATGTAGCTAAAACAGTAAAGCTTATAGTTGTTAAGTATATACACCAAACAAAGGGAAAGATACCAAATCAATAATCTAGATTTTCATCTCTAGAAACCAGAAAAATGAGAGCAAACGGAACCCAAAGTAAGCAGAAGGGAGGAAAGTTAAAAGATTACAGCAGAAATCAATGAAATCGAAACTAGAATAACAACAGAAAAAAAAAAAAATCAACCAAACCAACAGTTATTTGAAAAGACCAACAAGATTGACAAATGTTTAGCTACACTGAACAACAAGAAGGCTCTGAATCTTCTATTAAAATCAGGAATTCTATGATGGAAAGAATGAGGTCAGAAAAATAAATAAGTAAATATAAAAAATAAAATATAATCAGAAAGTCACAAAGGGACATCACTATTAATCTTCTGAAAATAAGAAAGGACTGTAAGGGAATATTATCAACAATTATATGCCAACAAACTGGACAACCTAGATGAGATGGACATATTCCTAGAAATAAAAACCTATCAGGACTAAATCATGAAGAAAAATAAAATCTGAATAGACCTATAACTAGTTACTAAAGAGACTGAATCTGTAATCAATAATCGCCCAACAAAGAAAAGCCCTGTACCTTATGGTTTCACTGGTGAATTCTATCAAACATTTAAAGAAGAACTAATATCAACCCTTCCCAAACTTTTTCAAAAAGTTCAAGAGGAGGGAACACTTTCTAATTCCTTCTATAAGCCCAGCACTGTGCTTATACCAAAGCCAGAAAAAGACACCATAAGGAAACTACAACAGGACCACATATGAACACTGATGCAAAACTCCTTAACAAAATACTAGCAGCATATTAAAATAATTACACACCATGACTAAGTGGAATTTATTCCTGGAAAACAAGGATGGTTATGGTTAAACATAAAAAAAATCAATCAATATACCACATTAAAAGAATAAAGGGGAAAAAACAACATGATCATCTCAATACAGAAAAGCATTTGACAAAATTTAACACTTGCATTATTAAAACTCAACAAACTAGGAACAGAATGAAATTACCTCAACATAATAAAAGCCATATATGAAAAACCCACAGCAAACATCATATACAACAGTGAAAGACTTTTCCTCTAAGATCAGGAATAAGGCAAGGATGCCCACTTTAGCCAATTCTATTAAACGTAGTACTGGAAGCTCTAGTCAGGATAATTAAGAAAGTAATTAAGAAAGAAAAATAAGGGGCCGGGTGTGGTGGCTCACACCTGTAATCCCAGGACTTTGGGAGGCTGAGGCGGGCGGATCACAAGGTCAGGAATTCGAGACCAGCCTGGCCAACATGGTGAAATCCCATCTCTACTAAAGATCAAAAAATTAGCCAGGCATAGTGGTGCACGCCTTTAACCCTAGTTACTCAGGAGGCTGAGCCAGAAGAATCACTTGAACCCAGGAGGCGGAGGTTGCAGTGAGCCCAGATCGCACCATTGCACTCCAGCCTGGGTGACAGGGTAAGACTCTGTCTCAAAAATAAAATAAAATAAAATAAAAAGTATCCAAATCAGAAAGAAAAAGTAAAATTATCTCTGTTCACAGATCTTACCATCTTATTTGCAGAAAATCCTAGATTCTACAACAAAACTATTAAAATAAATGAATTCAGTAAAGTAACAGGATACAAGTCAACACCCAAAAATCAGCTGCATTTCTAAACACTAACAATGAACAATTTGAAAAGAAAATTATGAAAGGAATTCCATTTATGAAAGCAGCAAAAAGAATAAAATACTTAGGAATTAACTAAAGAAGTGGAAGACGTATACTTATACAATGAAAACTATGAAATATTGCTGAAAGAAATTTTAAAAGACATAAATAAATGGACATATATCTTATGTTCATGGATCAGAAGACGTGACACTGTTAAAATGTCAAAACTACCCAAAGATTCAATATACTCACTACCAAAATCACAATGACTTTTTTGCAGAAATAGAAAAACTCATCCTATAATTCATACGGAATCTCCAGGAATCCAAAATGGCCAAAACAATATTGAAAAAGAACGAAGATAGAGGACTCACATTTTCTGATTTCAAAACATTCAAAGCAACAGTAATCAAAATACTAAGGTACTGGGATAAAGGAAGACATACACACCAAGGGAAAAGGATAAATAGCCCAGAAATAAACTCTCGTATATTTGGTCCAATGATTTTCAACAAGAATGCCAGTATCTCTCAATGCAGAAAGGATAGTCTTTCCAACAAATGGTGCTAAGAAAACTGAATATCCACTTACAAAATAACTAAGACAAACCCTTATGCAATACCATAAAAAAATTAACTCAAAATGACTCAAACATAAGACCTAAAATTATAAAACTCTCACAAGAAAAAATGGGGCAAAAGCTTCACGATGTTGGATTTGGCAATGATTTCTCACACATGACACCAAAGGCATAGGCAACAATAATAAAAACAGATGAACTGGACTTTATGAAAATTTAAGAATTTTGTGCATCGAAAGGCAGTATCAACACAGAATGGGAGCAAATATTTCCAAATCAAATACCTGACATAGTATTAATAACCAGGTAATATGGAGGACTCTGAAAGCTCAACAACAAAAAATAAACAACCTAATTTAAAAATGGGCCAAGTACTTGAAAAGACATTTCTCCAAAGAAGATATACAAATGGCCAATAAGCATATGAAAAGATGCTCAACCTCACTAATCATTAGGGAAATGCAAATTTAAACTACAATGAAATACCATCTTATACTCATTAGAATGGTTACTATAAAAACAGAAAAAGAAAATAAGTATTGGCAAAGATGTGAAGAAATTGGAACCCTTGTGCCCTATTGGTGAGAATATAAAAAAGTATAGCACTTGTGGAAAACAGTACGGTAGTTCTTCAAAAAATTAAACATAGAATTACCATATGACCCAGCAATTCCAGCTCTGGGTACAGAACTAAAAAACTTGAAAACGAGATTTCAAAGAGATATTTGTAAACTCATGTTCACAGTAGCATTATTCACAAATAGCCAAAATGTGGAAGCAACCCAAAGTGTCCACTAATGGATAAATGGATAGATTTTAGATAAGCAAAATGTATACAATTACAATGGATTATAATTCAGCCTTAAAAAGGAAAGAAACTCTGAAATATGCTAAAAGACGGATGAACCTTGAGGATATTATGCAAAGTGAAATAAGCCAGTCACAAAAAGATAAACACTGTATGATTCCATTCACTATGAGGTACATGGAGTAGTCAAAATCAGAGACATAGAATGGTGGTTACCAGAGAATGGGGGTAGGGGAATGGGGAGGTACACCATTATTATTTAATGGGTATAGAGTTTCAGTTTACAAGACAAAAAGAGTTCTGAAGATGGACTGTGGTGATGGTTGCACATTATGAAAATATTAAATACCACTAAATAGTATACTTTAAAATGTTAGGATGGTGGCTTTTAGGTTTTGTGTATCTTTACAAAATAAAAGTGGGGAAAAATTATTCTTTTAACTAATAACTTACACAGCAGGTTGCGCTAGTTGGTGGGTGACAGGAGCACTAACATAAGCTGCAGGCTGTATGCCCATCATTCCTGAACCATCTTAAAGAAAAAAGAAAAAAAAAAGTTTATTTAGAATAACCATTTAATAACATTTTATTTATTCCTCCAGAAAAAGGTACATAATCAAAATGTTACCTAGGGAAAACCATCAATATTTCCTTCTGGGTTAGAAGTTAGCAAAGAACAGCATAAGAAAACACAATCGTTATTTCTTAAATAGAGATGAAAAGGAAGTAACAATAAAATGTAACTGGGCTTTAAAATAGGACATTTATTAAGTCAATATATAACATCTGAATTAAGCAAAGCTGTGCTTTTCTCATTTAGATATTTTTTGTTTACACAAAAAAACAATTTTCCTTATTGAGCCATGGGGGGAGAAAATGCTTACCCTATAGATAACTTACAATAAGCAAGACTGGGATCCAAAGTATTCCTGGCCCCATAAAAATAGTATGCATCATCATAAGGAGTTCGATAGCTAGTAGCCAAAGGTGGTAGTAGGGGAGGTGGAGGCAGAGGTGCAATCCTGTATGAAAATAAAAATGAAAAATTCCTCTCTTGTCTCTTGGCAATTTTTTTTAAAAAATCAAGATACTACTCTTTTGCAAAAACAGTACTGAAAATCCTATCACTACTTTAGAAAAAGTCACCACCTTGCTCCAATCATTCATCAAAAATTATGACTCAAAAAGCAAACACTATTACATAGGATTTCACAATTTCAGGTACATTTATGTAAGACAAAAACCTGGCTTAATATTCAACCAATTAATATCCAATAGGCACAATGTGCCAGTATCAAATAAAGACAGACATGGTCCCTGTCCCTCAGGAGTAACATGAAAATAAACAACTACAGTCAGGTACAAGCAAATTAAATAATTAATAGTACAAGCAAATTAAATTAAATAGTAATATAGCCCAGAAAACGTAGAGTGCTATAGGTACAGGAGCAGGGACATTTAAACCACATGAGGGAGAGAAAGAAAGCACATGTAAGGCTTTCCAGAAGAGGCAACGCTTAAGTCATGCTACTGGAGTGAGCTTGTGTGTGTTAGAGGAAGGACAATCCAGAAAGAGAAGGCAAAGAGCTACAAAACAGTGTAAGAACAAAATGATTCAGTCTGACTGAGGAAACGAGTGTATTTCTTAATAGTAAAATAAAAGCGACTTAAATACCAAAAGTAAAGTACTGACATAATCTTTAGTATTTCATAAATGTAAAACTTCTGAAAACCTCTACATTAGCACTTCATTACTGATTAGGAAATATCTCTGTATTTCCATCAATGCAGTATTTTTCAGTAGTAAAAATGGCAAAGGCAAATTCCTTTAAATGAATAGAAAGAGATGGCAGCATTCTTGAATGTTCTCACTGTTGTATGTATCTTAACAGGTTCTCCCTTGTCATATACTTCAAAATAATTCCAAAGAACTAAGAAGGCCCTGAAGTTCTCTTCAGTAGGGAATATCTTTCATATTTACTAGCCACTCAATGTGTCTAACCCTTACACTATCCTCACAACAAAGATACATAAACAAAAATGTCAAATAACTGTTATGAAAGGGAGCTGTCATTATCATTAAATCTAATTTTATAGAGATTTATACAAACTAATCCTCACAACCCTGTAATTGTAAACATGAAATAAAATATATTACTACTCCACTTTTACAAATGAGAAAACTGAAGTTCAACAAAGGTGTGGTTTGCCCAAAATCCAGAGAGGAAAGCCAACCATTTCAATCCCTAATTCAATGCTGAGACCACCATAAAATGCTCTGTCAATTCCAATCCCTCCTATTCTTGAGTCAGGAAGCCAACAGATGAAAAACACAAAGCCCCTGGTAAGTACAGTAAACAGAGTTCTACAGTGGGTTAGTAACTAAAAGACCAACTTCTACTGAAATAATATAGTTCAGAAAATATCGATGTTCAAAAAAGTTAAGAAAAACATCTCTAAATTTAAATATATTTTATAATTAATATACTACCAGTGAACAAAAAATAAGCCCAGGTCCTACAAAGAAGAAAGTATAGCCCAGAAAATATCAGTGTTAACAACAGGATTTTCTTTATGTATACTCTATTATAGCCTTTTACCTATAGAAATCAAATCTTTACCCCAATACCTAAATTACAGGTTTTATAATCTCAACACTTTTTATTTCAGGCATTTGAGTTACACAGCCCATAAGTAATCACAGAGAATGAGCTGAAGGAAACAGAAGCTAAATAAAATTATACGTATAAAAGAGCCACATTAGAAACTGTTTCTGCACAAATTGAAGAATTCAATGTTTGCCAAGTGGAAACAACGAAATTGAAAAAAATGTACAACTTTTGTATGTTAAAAGATATCAAAAACAGACATCCCAAAATACGACCTAAAAGTAAGTAAACACTAAAATGTACTTAGTAATTCATTCTAAAGATACAAAATCATCTTTAAACAATAAAATGTTTTAAGAATTTCCCTTATTTTTGTAATAGCAGAGAAAAAAACAAATTTCAGGAGAACTTATTTCACAAAACTGTTAACTGTACAAAATCTCTGAAGAATAACGTTATCCGCTTCAGCACATCCTTCTAAACATAAAATATAGCAATACCTTACCTAATTCCCACACACAAAACATTTAAACAAGCACCTGGGAGACACCATTTCACCAAAGGCGCTGTTGAGTCCACTGCGCAAGTCTTCATTTTGAGAAGGAACGGAATGAACTGATGGGATGGGTGGGACAGATGGGGCAGATAAAGGAGGGAGAGGTGTCTGGAAAGCTATTCTGGGTCTTTCAGGTGGTATCATCTCTTCAAAGTGTCTTGGTGCCACACTAAACTGCTTTAGTCTATCAGGCTAAAATAAAGAAAAAAAATCTGTTTGTTACATATAATCATAAGCTTAAAGGTAGAAGGGACTTCAAAAGACCTCCTATCCCAGCAGGTACTTAAGACAGTCACAGAATAACAGAATTTTACAGCTATAAAAGACTCCAAATATCTATTTTTATTTATTTATTTATTGAATAATGGAATTTTACAGCTATAAAAGACTCTGAATATTTATTTATTTATTTATTTATTTATTTATTTACTTTTGAGACAGAGTCTCACTCTGTCGCCCAGGCTGGAATGCAATGGCACGATCTCAGGTCACAGCAACTTCCACCTCCTGAGTTCAAGCAATTCTCCTGCCTCAGACTCAGAGTAGCTGGGATTATAGGCATCTGCTACCACGCGCAGCTAATTTTTGTGAAGAAGGGTGTTTCGCCACATTGGCCAGGCTGGTCTCAAACTCCTGGCCTCAAGTGATCCTCCTGCCTCAGCCTCCCAGGGTGCTGGAATTACAGGTGTGAGCTTCTGCGCCCGGCCAGATTCTCAATATCTAATGTTTATTTTATAAATGGGTAATTGAGGTTCTCTGAGAAGTAATATACCACCTAAGGTCTCGTTATTGGTAAAGAATTAAGTAAAGACCAGAGTCAGATATTAATTTTAAATATATCTGCAGTATTATTTCTATGTACTAGGACACTGTGCTACTTCTCTAACCGCCATTTCTGTTATCTGTTACAAAGTATTCTGTAAAACAGGGTCAGCAAATGCTTCCTGTAAAGGGCTAGACAGTAAATAGGATTTGCAAGACTACATAGTCTCTTCATAACAAGCAGACTCAGCCATAGTGCTAAAGCAGCCACAAACAGTATGTCAACGAATGAGCAAGGCTGTGCTGCAACAAAACTGTTTTTTATGAAAACAGGCAGCAAAAAAAATTGGCCACAGGCCACACTTTGCTAATCTCTACTTTAGAACATCACTTATATGCCCTTTTCTAAGACTTGCACATCTAAAGTAAACCCAAAAATAAAGGCCTGTTTCCTCTAATTACTTATTTATTCTCATAAATCAACTTGACACTCTATAGGAGCTTCAATTCAAAGATAAAGTCTGTCACACACTAGTGTAACCATAAATACAAAATTTAACATGCCAACATATTACCTTAAAAAGCTCACCTTTTAAAAGGAAACTTTTGACTGATAAAAGAAAATATATTTAGCTTTGAAATTTATCTTCTTTTTTTTCTACCATGGTTATCAGGAATGATTTCTCAGGTTAACCTAGAAGCACACTGTGAGTGATGCTGGTGCAATATTAAACTTTTCCAAACAGATAACCCACAGGATATATTCTCGGCATAAGTAAAAGCAAATCAAAAGTTGCCTATAGGTAAATAATTTTAAGTTGCTGCATCCTTTTTAAGAATGAGCTTTTTAATGAAATTAAAGGTCTTAATCATCATTCAAAGATGAAACAAGACTTGTATTAGAAATAAACACTACATAACCAACTACAGAAAAAATCAATTGTGGTAAAAACACAGAAAAAATAAATTGTGGTAAAAACAATAAATTACCTTCTCTTTACTTAACTGCAATGATGTGAGTAATTCATTCCACTTAATGATGAGAATTGCAAAATTCAAGTAAAAATAAGATTATTATCTCTCTAATGTTACAATAAGTAACAATTACTAAAATGCTTTAAAAATAAAGTCTTCGGTTTTCTCAGAAATCATTCCAATATAAGAAAAGTAAGTGATCAAGATGTATTCAAGAAAAATATTAACATCAATTATAAATTTAACCAAGATAACTCTCCATGGAATAGTATGTGTGAACAAAGCAGAGATAACTAATTTAAAATAAACTTTAAAAAATGACACGCAAATGAAAAAGGAAAAATTATGTCAAGGAAATAACAGTTAAGAGAATTTACACTTTACGAGAACAGTTTTAGTTAATTTTATTACTGTTCAAATTGGTCTACTCTCTTTTTCTCCCAATATTCTCTATCCCCAGCTGCCACCACATTTGAGGATCATCTGATGAAAGATTAAACATTAAAAGATGCCAGAAACCCTTACCGATTTCTCAGGGTCTTGTGCTCCAGACGCTGCAACCCTGAGTTCTAAATCTTTTTCTCTAAACAAAATTAAAGTTTTACATATTAAAAAGATAAACTATCAAAATTATAAATCATCACTGAAAGAAGCTTATACACAAAGTCTATGCAATATATCTACAAAAACAAATAATTCCTTTAACTGACATTACAGCCTTAAATAATACTGAAAGCCAAATTTTTTTACTAGATACAAAGTAAAGTAGAATTCACATGTAACTTAGACTATGTATCTCTAAGCCAATGCCCAGAGTATTTCAAAGACTAAGTAATTCACACAAAATAAAATACAGAAATAAAATCTTTACCTTGCAAAACTAAAAACCTCTTTTAGGGCACACATATATTTTCAGTTAGCAAAAAGAAGGGTAAAAATTTAAATATATCTACCATACTTCCTAATAACAGGGTTTTTTTTAAATGTCAAAGATAACTAACATCAAACAGTAGATATTGGCTTCCTCTGAGATAGAAAAAGGTAAAAACTAAGAGATAACAGGTCTCAAATTCTCTCAAAACAAGATATCTATTCCTAATTTTGTTGTTGCTGTTGTTGTTGAGTCAGAGTCTCGCACTGTCTCCCGGGCTGGAGTGCAGTGGCGTGATCTCGGCTCACTGCAACCTCCGCCTCCCAGGTTCAAGCAATTCTCCTGCCTCAGCCTCCCGAATAGCTGGGACCACACGTGTGTGCCACCATGCCCGGCTAATTTTTTGTATTATTAGTAGAGATGGGGTTTCACTGTGTTAGCCAGGATGGTCTCGATCTCCTGACCTCGTGATGTACCCGCCTCAGCCTCCCAAAGTGCTGGGATTACAGGCGTGAGCTACTGTAATTTCTAATTTTAATCTATATTTAAAATTTCTAATTTTAAACTCTATTCCTAATTTTAAACTATAATATTTCATAGGTATTTCAACAAGAAAGACTATAAACAATGATACCTATATACAACATAAATACTTGTGATTTATCATTCCTGTGGAATTGAGGAAGCCATTGAAGTTTTTTGAGCAGGGCGCCAGTTTGATTAGTGTATTTTTTGATAGTTAATAACATAGTGTGCTGGATCTATTGGAGCAGGGAGAAGGGAGTTGGGAAGACTAGTTATTAGTTAGGAAGCTATTGCTGCAACCCAGGTCAGATGTAGAGAGGACTCATCCAAGGTTAATGGCTCTGAGAATAGAAAGAAGGAGAGGGCCTCATATGAAGTGAGTAAGAAAGGACAAGGAATACAAGTCATAGTGAGATTTTGAGGCTCCATTATTGGGCTATTAATAGAAAATGTAGAGGGACAGTTGGTTTTGAGATGCTCATTTGGGATGGAAATGTTAAATTTATAGGATACAATTTTTTTTTTTGCACGTATGTGTGTGTGCATACCATTTCATATGGCAAAAAATACTTTTATATTTGTTACTATATATGGGATAATCCAGAGGGCGTATCTGTAACATTAAATGCTACCTTAAATCAAAAACTGAAGAAATCAATGAAGGAAGTAAAAGGTCTATCACAGAATATACAAATACTCTCACTTGCAACTTATGGCCAAAACAACAACAACAACAAAAACTCTCTTGGTATTTACTTTCCTTGTTGATTTACCATGTAGAGACTAAAATATAAGTGATTTACAAATCAAACATCATATTAGAAAGACAACCCCTTATTTAACCATCTACACAAATGCATTTTAAACTCAAAATATCTCTTTTAAATGCAAACCTTTCATTACCGTCTCTTGTTCCTCTGTTGCTCAGCCATTTGTTCCAACAGTTCTAGTCTGTATTTCTCTTTCCTTCTCTGAATAAGTTCTCGATCTTCACCTCCTAGATAGTGGTATCAGAAAAATGCAATCTTAACTCTTAAGCATCGTATGCAATTAGAAAGTCAAGTCCTTAAAAACTCTGTCTTAATTGTATCATATAATTACTGAATATGCAAGAAATACAGAAGGAAAAAATCACATGAATCAGTCCTTCTTCAATTATTTTTGTAATTAATAGGTACCTACTATGTGTCAAACACAAGATACGGTAATCATGCCCATGCCTCTACCAGTAGTCAAAAATTTTCCTAAATAACAGAATATTCTTATCCCAACCCCATTTTTCTAACAATCTAAGTAATATTTCCATTAATATCTTCCATAAGTCTTATAAATTTAACATTTCAATCCCAAATGAGCACCTCAAAATCATCTGCCCCTCTTCATTTTCTATTAATGGACCAATACTGGAGCCTCAAAATCTCACTATAACTTGGATTGCTTGTCCTCTTCTATTCTCTTCATATGAGGCCCCCTCCTTTCTATTCTCAGAGCCATTAACCTTGCATAAGTCCTCTCTACATCTGACCTGGATTGCAGCAAAAACTTCCTAACTAATATCCAGTCTTCCCAACTTCCTTCTCCCTGCTCCAATAGATCCAGTACACTATGTAATATTAACCATCATAAAATACACTAATCAAACTGGCACTCTGCTCAAAAAAATTCAGTTCTGCAGGAAAAAATATAAACCTCTCACCCCGGTATTCCTTACACAAAAATTCAGCTATTCAAAAATTTTGAATGCAGAGAAGATTATTATTATTGCATATGTTACCACCACAGAATAACCTCTTAATCTAGATATGCAAGATCTGGAACACTACAAAAATCACAGGGTATCAAGAATGCAATTGAAACAGCAATTTCTGTACTGTCTTCATTACTGGTCTCCAACCATCAGTGGGCACACAGCATCTCAGTTTGTCCATTAAGCACAGATATCAGCAAAAGTGAAGCTCCCATAGAGGTTACATGAATTACATTAAGATTAATAACTGTGTTTTATAATAAAAGTAAATATTCCCATTCCACTTCTGACCATGATAGAATAACCAACCACAAGACTTAACCTCACACTGTTTAAAAAACAAATAAACAACAACAATAACAACAAATTAGAAAAGTGGACAAAATACACAAAGTAATTGTTTTCCAGACACTGGACAAGAGGTAGTACAGAACTGTAATACCTAAGGGAAGGAAAATAGATGAGGTGAGCCCTATAATCACTCAATTTCTGCCCAGATGAAATTTCCAGACCACAGATACAGGTAAAGAGGTAAAGAGAACCCAAAGAGGGCCAGGAAACTGAGCTAAATTGAATAGATAAAGAGCAAAATTCAGGAAGGCTAAAATGGCTAGAAGTTATGGAGCAAAGATCCAATAGGAAGCACAAAAAGAGCTCCAGAAATCCACAGGAGGTCCCTTCAGACTTTGCAGTGTGCTAGTTTGTGCATTCACAGAGTGAAATTCCATTTGGCCTGGCAACAAACTAAGAAGGGTATGCAAACTGAACAATTCTCAGACCTGAAACAAAGGAGAAAAATTCAAGCTCCAGCCAGCTATGTTCTTGGTGGTCTTTCAGGGAACACGTCAGAAAGGTCACTCTGTAGTAGTAAGACTAAACTATTCTCTGAAAGGGAAGCTACTCTAGAGGTCCCTAGCTAAGTTTAAAACTGAACTCAGATCAAATTGGTCTTTAGTGAGGGAGAAGGAAAGGAAAAATCATTTTGGAAAAAATTCAGACTGCAGAAGCAGCCTGCTTGAAAAGTCACAGCAACAGACAAAAATAAAACAACCTGGGGGAAAAAATAAAACCTCAGACTGCACCTGGACAGATAAGCAAGGGTCTAGCACAGAGCTCTTTGTTCTTTGTCTAATTAGTGAACTCCCAGGAAAGTTTCCACCTCCTTTCAGGCATATTCATAGTGGGAACTTGCATGGGGGTGGGGCAGGGGTGGCTTATGTAAAACAAACCCAGTTATACAAACAAGACAAGCAGCTTTCTGCTTGCCTAGAGAGGTACCCAGAGCTGTATAAGGTAACACGAGTTGCACAGATAGTTTTACTGATAAGTTACTCAAACTGCTACAGAGATTGTTTCTTATAAAAGCTTTTCAATTCAGCTGTAACCCGGCCATCTACTTAGACTCCCCTCTTCCCTGCAGAGAGCTTTTTTTCTTTCACTTATTAAACTTTCGCTCCAACCCCACCTTTGTGGCTATATTTCTTAGTTTTCTTGGACATGGGACAAAGAACCTGGGGTAATAGTTCAGACAACGAGAAACTGCTACATTAAGGAGCATGTGTGAGACTGCAACATTAGTAACAGAGAAATGTGACAATGGTAGGCAAAATTTTTTAAAGATGGCTACTACGTTCCCTGCTCCCTGCTGAACCCCTGTGTAATTCCCTCCCCTTGAGAATGGGTAGGACCTGTAACTTACTTGTATACAATAGAATATGGAAAGGTGGAAAAAATATTTGCAGATGTAACTAAGGTACTGAATCAACTAATTTTGAAGTAATTAAAAGGGAGATTATCTTAGGTGGACCTGATACAATCAGGTGAAAGCCCTTAGAAGGAATGGGCCCTTCCTGAATTTAGAGATTCCTCTTGCTGGCATAAAGTAAGTAACCATGGTAAGGAAGCCCACATGGCAAGGAACAGCAGATGGCCACTAGGAACTGTGGGCAGTCTCCAGTGGGTATCCAGTAAGAAGCCAGGGCCCTCAGTCATATAGCCACAAAGAAATGAATTCTGCCAACAACCTGCATTAGCTTAGAGGCAGATTCTTCCCCACTCAAGCCTCCGGTTAAAAAGCAGCCTGATGGATACCTTGATTATAGCCTTTTGAGACCATTAGCAAAGGATCTGTTCAGTAAACCATGCCCAGACTTGACCCACTGGAGTTGCTGCCTGAATGCAATTTCCATATGTTCACTAGAAAAACTGGGATCAAACAACACAGAAGACCTAAAAGAGATACTTTTGTGACATTCAGGCACAAAACATGGCCCACATTCCAGACTTTCAAAGCAGACTATACAAAGCAAAAGCTGCAAGCTATGGTGAAGGGACAGAAAATCAGCTTGGACGCAATATCCCACACTCTTACATAGCAAAGGCTTGTTACTGTTAGGGGAAGGGCAAAAAAAAATCTGGTGAAAAATCTGATGCAAAACCCTCCTCAGACACAAAGAAGAGTTTAGCTATCATCCTGGGCAAGGACAGAAATGTTGAGAAAGACCCATCCCTGAGGCCCAGATGCACAGGACCAGTACAGCATCAAGTAACAATCAACAGCAATATATTGCTGAGAAGGGGGAAGTGTGGAGGAAGAGATGCCCTCACTGTCAAGGACATGAAGGTCTTGCTGAAAACTGGGGAAAGTGCAGGAACACTAAGAAAATCCCTCTGGCACTCCAGGCCTCACGAAGGACAAGATAGAGAATTCAACACTTCTCTCTAAGCAATCAATAGAAGCAGATAAAATTCATTAAGGATATACAAGACATGAACATACAATGAACTAACTTGATTTAACTGACACCTTTTTTTTTCTTTTTTTGATACAGGGTCTTACTCTGTCACCCAGGTTGGAGTGCAGTGGCACAATCACGGCTCACTGCAGCCTCAACCTCCCAGGCTTAAGCAATCCTCCTACCTCTGCCTCCTGAGTGGCTAGGACTACAGGTGCATGCCACCACACCCAATTAATTTTTTTATTTTTTGTAGAGACATGGTCTCCCTATGTTGTCCAGGTTGCTCTCAAACTCTTGGGCTCAATCAAGTGATCCTCCTGCTTCAGCCACCCAGGATGCTGGGATTACAGGTGTGAGCCACCACACCCAGCGTTAAATGACATCTATAAACTACTATACTCAACAACTGCACCATGCACATTCTTTCAAGTACACACTAAACACTCACCAAGACAGACTATATTCTGAGCCACTCAAAAAAAAAAAAAAAAAGTCAAAGAAATTCAACAAACTTGAAATAACTGAAATTAATCTAATTATATTCTTGGATCTTAAGAGGCTTAAACAAGCAGTCAATAACAAAAAGACAGAAGGAAAATTCCCAAATGAATGGAAATTTTTAAACATACTTCTAAATTACCTATGGTTCTCTTATAAACCCTACAATACATTTGTTATTTAGCTCTAAACTAAATCAATGATCTTACTCTTTAAATAAAGAAAAGGCCCCAAGTGACATCCTTGGGGCAAAATTATAGGAAGATAAATTTCAGTTCAATTGAAATAAGAGTATCATAACAATCACAGCCATCTGAAGATGGAATGTCCTGTCTCTAGGGATAATAAATTTCCTATAGGTATGTACAAACATAGTTTGGGGGGGAAAAGATCAACCACGAGATAAGTCATTGAATTAAATGACTTTAACAGTTTGTTTCAAATGTTAAGAGTTCATTGTCTTACCAAATATTCATCTATAAATCCTGGATTGCATTAAACTCATGCTATTCATCTTTAAAAGGTCAGGATACAATAATCCTTTTATTGATAAAATTATTTATCAGTAGGCTCTCAGCTCAGAAAGACATTTCTCTTATTTTACCATGTTTTATAAAATACATCGGCAGGGAACAGTGGCTCACGCCTGTAATCTCAGCACTTTAGGAAGCCAAGGCGGGCAGATCACTTGAGGTCAGGAGTTTGAGACCAGCCTGGTCAACATGGTGAAACCCCATCTCTACTAAAAAAATACAAAAATTAGCCAGGCATGGTGGCACATGCCTGTAATTCCAACTACTCAGGAGACTGAGGCACAAGAATCACTTGAACCCAGGAGGTGGAGGTTGCAGTGAGCCAAGATTGTGCCACTGCACTCCAACCTCAGTGATAGGGTGACACTCAGTTTCAAAAAAAAAAAAAAAAATAAGAATATAGCCTTTTAAAATAAAATAAGTAAATAAAAATAAAAGAAAAAATATAGACTTTACATGGTACTGATTAAACTGGTCAATTTTCACCTACAGATAATATACTAGAATAAAATTCTAGGTGGCATGCTATTTTTCTCACAACAGTCATTCACAAGGGAACAAAAACCTGAGAATACAGTGCAATTATATGTCTCTAAACCAGTATTTAATTTACTGTTTTTACGTTCAATGAATCTAAAGTGTTATTTAATTTCTTCATATACTTTACTAAAACCAAATTTCAGTTCATTTTTTTCTAACAGTTTTCACACAAAGAACAGACCTCTTTTCTATTACACATTTAAAGGTACAAACCAGAAACAACGCTCTCCTCACAGTTTCTGGTATTAAGTTGTGACAAGTGTCATATAGCAAAACAAGCTTATATTCAGCAATGGCTTCTAATAAACAGAAAATTTAGACCATCATCATGACTTGAACAAAACACCTTCTCAGAAACTACATGAAAAGAACAAAGGAAAGAAAGGTTTAATTTGTAGAAAATAAACTAATATACAAAGCAGTTTTGTACTAGCTGAAGAAACTAGAAAGAAGAATTAAGGAAAAAACTATCATATATAAAACAAAATTTTTTAAAAAGCAGAATGTAAGAAACAGCCACACTGCAACAGAATGCTAATAAAATATGGAATTAAAAGCTCATTACTGATTGGTAATGATCAATCCATTTTGCAAAGAAAAGATTACTGAAACTAATAATTTTATTATCACCTATGGAAAGCACATCAGTAAATAATTTAACTTTAAAATTATACATAGATGTGTTCATGAATATCATGAATAAAAATACAAAGATATATAAAATTTTAAAAATACAAAATAAAGTTATACATAGAGCTATATAAGCTAAATGATTAGCATAGTATCTAGCCATAAAGTAAGCACTTACAAATATTTTCTACTATTAGTAAAAATAGTATTAATCATAACACTGAGTGCTCACTAAAAAAGGATTATAAGACACTCTGTACAAGTCTAACTAATTGGAAGTTTTGTGCCTACCAAAGAGCATCCCTGCAAAAGGACTACAAGTATCTTGATTAGCAGATTTGGATGGTTCATTGTCTGAAGCACTAAAGAAAAAAAGACAGAGAAACAGAGTAAGTTAAAATCCAGATAATTTACAGGCAGCAAAATTTTAGAGTAAAATGTAGATATGAGTGATTAGCCTTTCAAAGTACTATGGACATTATAATATTTACAAATTTTTAAGGTTAAGGTAAAATCATGGCATTCTATCTCTTTATACAGTGCAACTCCAATGTATTCAGGCCTAAAAAAAAAAAAATTTTGGCCAGGCACAGTGGCTCACACTTGCAATTCCAGCACTTTGGGAAGCCTACATGGGTGGATTGCCTGAGGTCAGGAGTTGGAAATCAGCCTGGCCAACATGGTGAAACCCTGTCTCTAATAAAAATACAAAAAAATTAGCTAGGTGTGGTGGCAGAGGCCTGTAATCCCAGCTACTCAGGAGGCTGAGGCAGGAGAATCACCTGAAACCAGGAAGTGGAGGTTGCAATGAGCCAAGATAACATCATTGTGCTCCAGCTTGGGCAACAAGAGTGAGACACATCTCAAAAACAAAAACAAAAATGTTCAGCTTGCTTCACTGGCTATATAAGTTCTCAAATAAAATCTTTTTCAGGCTGGGTGTGGTGGCTCACACCTGTAATCCCAGCACTTTGGGAGGCCAAGGCGGGCGGATCACCTGAGGTCAGGAGTTTGAGACCAGCCTGGCTAACATGGTGAAACCCCATCTCTACTAAAAATACAAAAAATTAGCCAGGCGTGGTGACGCGCGCCTCTAATCCCAGCTACTCAGGAGGCCGAGGCAGGAGAATCACTTGAATCAAGAAGGCAGAGAGCCAAGATCGTGCCACTGCATTCTAGTCTGGGCGACAGAGTGAGACTCCGTCTCAAAAAAGAATAAAAAGAAAAAGAAAAAAGAAAAGTGCACATAAATTTAAAAAAAAAAAAAAGAGAGAAAGACTGACCTATGCACACACTTAGAAAAGATCATCCCTAAAAACACTCCTTCCTGGCCATGCACAGTGGCTCATGCCTGTAAGATCCCACCATGAGTTTGGGAGTTCAAGACCAGCCTGGACAACGGAGATCCTGTCTCTAAATTAAAAAAAAAATTAAAAAAAAATTTTTTTTAAAAAACTAGGCAGGCATAGTGGCACATGCCTGTAGTCCCAACTACTCCAGAGGCTGTGGTGGGAGGGTCACTTGAGCCTGGAAAGTCAAGGTTTCAGTGAGCTATATCATGTCACTGCACTCCAGCATGGACAACAAAGCTGTCTCCAAAAAAAAAAAAAAAAAAAAACCCTCCTTTCTTGGAAGACTGAAACAAGGGGAAAAAAATCCTCAAAGGAAACTTAATTGATTAGAACGAAACAGCAAATTATCTTCTTGCAAGCAGTGTTTATATATTATTTTTCTTAGAAAAAATAGGCATCTTTCTTGACATATGACATCATATTCACTGTATACTATAGATTCAAAACCATTTATCCTTATGTACAACACCGGAATGCCACCAAAATGATAAAAAACTGTAAGTAGAAAGAGAACATAAAGATAAAATACATATAATTTCCTTTCAACACGACAGAAATATATACGAGCACTAATTTTACAAAGTAAGCATAAAAGCTATCTACTTGATAAACTGAAAATCAAAAATAAACTTTTGAAAGAAAAATTCACACCACAGGAACATTCCCAATTTTTTTTTTTTGAGATGAGTCTCACTCTGTTACCCAGGCTGGAATGCAGTGGCACTATCTCAGCTTACTACAACCTCTGCCTCTGGGGTTCAAGTTATTCTCCTGCCTCAGCCTCCTGAGTAGCTGGGATTACAGGGATTATTACCAGGGATTAGAGGGATTACCACGACTGGCTAATTTTTTTTTTTTTTTTTTCCTGTATTTTCAGTAGAGAGGGTTTCACCATGTTGGCCAGGCCAGGCTGGTCTTGAACTCCTGACCTCAAGTGATCCACCTGCATCGGCCTCCCAAAATGCTGGGATTACAGGCATGAGCCACCGGGCCCAGCCACATTTTCAATTTATTTCCAGTCAAGTTGCATCACCATGACTCTAAGATGTTTTAAGTTTTTAGTCCATTAAATTATACTTATTTCTTTTATTATTTCAGACAAATTTACATACTTCGTAATGATAAGGACATCTTCAGAACACCCTGGCACACTTTATAACCAAAAACTTGTTCTTTAAAAGAATGCTGTAAAGTACTATCAATTTTCATTTAGTACTACCTCCTCATCCTTTCTTTTCCTTTAATTCACTTCTAAGAAGAAAGGCTGTTAATTTACTATACCTTTCTACTTTTTCAGTTAGCCAGTTTAAGGCACATTCTGTTTCACAATGTAATAACTAAAGGGGAGAATTTATATTACATACTGTACCTTTTATTTTCAGCAGATGAAATTCTTATGTTTGACTGTTCTATAACATCCCCATCATGTTCCATAGGAGGCACATTCCCTCGTCTATTCCTGTGCATCCTTAAAAACATATTAGCTTATAAAGAATGTTCCACATACAGACCTTCTTATAACACTTTGGTGGTTTTACATTTGATGTTGGCAACATTAAAGGGAACAAAGTGTTATAATGAAGTTTTACCATAAACACATTCTAAAATTAAATAGAATTTGTATGATCTGCTGGTTAATGAGACAGTAAGAGTTTAAATGTAATAATCTTTTCTAAAAAGATTATAAATTATTTTAATGTACTTTCTATAAGTTTTGATTTTTAAAACTACAAATATACTAACACTTTTTTATCATTCTATTTAAAAGTGAACCGAACACCTACTGGGTATTCGGACACAGTCCCTACACTCACAAAGATTATAGTCAAAATTCAAAATGAGAACATTTTTTAAATCAAAATTCATAGCGTCTGTGAATTATTTCATTGTATATATAACCTTCTTTTTTTTTTCTGAGACAGAGTCTTGCTGTGTCGCCAGGCTGGAATGCAGTGGCGCGATCTCGGTTCACTGCAACCTCTGCCTCCTGGGTTCAAGTAATTCCCCTGCCTCAGCCTCCCAAGTAGCTGGGACTATAGGCGTGCACCACCACACCTAATTTTTTGTATTTTAGTAGAGATGGGGTTTCACCCTGTTGGCCAGGATACTCTCGATCTCCTAACCTTGTGATCTCCCGCCTCGGCCTCCCAAAGTGCTGGGATTACAGGCATGAGCCACCGCGCCCTGTCATAACCTTTTTAACTTAAAAATACAGCAGCAGTCTGTAAATTAAATCAAATATAACAAACCATGACATTTGCTAACACTGTAAATCACAGGAAAGAATAAATGTTACTGATAGGCGAATGGAAAACATTAACAGGGAAAATGATTAGCTAACTTTACTTACGAGGTCATAAACAACAAAAAGAAAGATTAGCATGTTTTCTATTTTCTTCTTTAAAAACCTTTTTGGAAAATAATAATGAATAAATGTTTTTCAATCAATCTTTTTTCCATTTGGCAAACACTGATTTTATTTTTAGCTTAATTTCTCATACCATAGAAACCAACATGACTTTTTATACCAATACTTATCGGCGTTCATGAAAATCAGCATTTCATAATCATTTCAAAGTTTCTTTACGTGGCTGTTGAGTTACCCAACTATACTGTCTTTCTCAAGAGGACTATTACAAAGAAATATGATTGTTAAAGTGGTATTCAGTATTTTAGGTGAATTTCATTATCAGATTAAGAAAAATGGCAATTTTCCGGAAAAAAAAAAAAAGAAACTTCTCACTCTCCACAGAACCAGCATATAAAACTCTTTCTTCACTTGTTTCCATCATACAAACCACTGTCAATATCATCTGTGGAGAAAACACTATTTGGAATTTTAATCTTAGTAACTATCACATGGCATAACGCATGAATGGCTTCCATTTTTTAATCCATCACACATCACACACACACATTCATCACACACACACATTCTGATGTGTGAATGACATATCAGCTTAGTGTCATTCCCTACTTACACCACTTAACAAACAGGTAAATACAAACTCAAATTCAAATTTGTAATTAACACTGCCAGGCAACCAGATTTAGTTATACTGGATCTTTATATATAATGCCAAAAAGTGTTAACAGAGCAGGCCTGAGACTGCCTGTCCTCAGAAAAGCCTGACTATGTAGTTGACCCTTGGCTGGCACCTGGGAATACAGATTTTGGGAGAGTTACAACCACTGGCAGAACTGATAAGAGCAGTTCACTGTGCTTAAACTGCACAAACTATAGTTTATGCTAAACACTTGCTTTTCTTCAGGAAGTCTGGAATTTTGGTACATGCCAGGTACAGGATGCCTATGTAACCATCCCACAATAAAAACCTTGGGCACCGAGTGTCTAATCGCTTTCCTGGTAGACATTTCCTTATATTGTTACAATTCAATGCTGGAGGTAGTAAGCATCTCCTGTGTGATACCACTGGGAGAGAACCCTTGGAAGCTTGTGTCTGGTTTCCTTCAAACTTTGTTCCATGTGCCTTTTACCTTTGCTGATTTTGCTTTGTATCATTTTGCTATAATAAATTATAACTGTGAGTACAATTATACCCAAAGTCCTTATGGATCCTCCTAGCAAATCACCTAGAGGTTTTCTTGAGAACCCACGACGCAACACAAAAAGCAAATTCCCTGGTGTAGTAAAGAGGTATCTATGCCAAAAAAAAATTATATATAAAAATAATTTATTTATATACATTCTTTAATAATAAATCTTTATTTAAAAAATCTTTAACAGAGGCCAGGCATGGCGGCTCATACCTGTAGTCCCAGCTACTTGGGAGGCTAAAGTGGGAGGACTGCTTGAGCCTGGAAGGCAGAGGTTGCAGTGAGCCAAGACTGTACCACTGCACTCCAGCCTGAGTAACAGAGTAAGACCCTGTCTCAAAAAAAAAAAAAAAAAAATTAAATAGAAATGTAAAGTTACACATTCTTAAAAGCATAACTTGGGGTCCCAGAATTAAAGGTCACTGAGATATACAAAAGCTTCTTCTAAAATTAACATAGGGCTTGTGGCTTCCTTCATTACTAGTTAAGTTTTCTGAAGATAATATTTAGACTAATAATTCTAGCTTATCTTTACATCACCACTGCACCCAAGGTATCCACACTAAAAAATCTTTGACAGGCTCTTCAGTGTATACAGATAGTAAAGCAAACGCCATAAACACAAGAGGTCATTTTCCAAGTTCATTCTAAATTAATTTAAGAAATGATTTTATTTATGTATAAGGTTAAGGTCTGTTTGCTAAAATCTACAGCAAAATCAAAAGATTTCCTACTGAACAGCACATATGAAAAGATATTCTAAGGTATACCCTTCACTGAAGAAAAAAAAATCATTTACAAGATTATAAAAGTCCACTTTGTTACCAACAATTACAATAAGATCGAGACTGAAAAATGTGTAAGAGACTAAAAAAGAGCAGAAATAAGATTTCACTAAAAAGATAAAATCCTAGGGATACTATTCAATTTTATGAAATGACACATGATTTGTTTATCTTTTTTAAGTCAAGGAAGAATTACTGTTTACAAATATAGATTTTATATATATATATTTTAATTACCAATATAAGACCTAAAAAAAAGAAACCTTGAAGGGAAATTAAGCTGAAAAGCCAAAGTATAGTTTGGAAAGTTAGCCACCTTATTCTCTATTAAAATATCCCTACAATTTTTATGGCATTTCCTTCATTTACTAAAAGTGCCCTTTATATTTCTAATAAATTTAGCATTTAATCACCCTGAACTACTTCTGTTAGTTCACTTAAACAGCTTTTATGGTCTCACAATTTATTGTTGTAACCTTTTCTGAACAAAAAAAGTCCTCTCTGAAGAAAGCAACTAGTATGAATCAGCAGTGGTTTTAGAATGGTTACCTCTTTATTCAATCATCTCAACATTAAAGGGAAACAGACAGACAATAATATCCAAAAGTAATGCACTCACCTAATGTCTAAGAACCATCTGATTCTAACCAAAGTTCAGGGGTTCAGTTTAGGTTCAGTTTGTCCCTGGAAGCCCTTTCTGTTTCACTGTGAGAGTACCAGATTAAGACTATCCTTGTGACCCAGAAGTAATCTATCTAAATACTCTCCCATCAAATTACTAACCAGGTCCAAGCCTACTTAGTTTCCAATATCAAACAAGATTAGGCACGTTCCAGGGTGGTGTAGCCATAGAAAATCTACCTAAATATTCTATGGCTTTTAATATATAGGTTCACTTATCACACCTTAATATATTGGGTTTTGTCAGAAAGGGACAGAACTCATAACTTTGAAATGCAAATCAGATATGATTCAGGGAATAAAATAACTGCAAAATGATTTCACCATCCTACTAACTAAAAAAAAAAAAAAAAAAAAAATTTTAAATGAAAAAAAAATTTCTCTCCCTATTTCCTTGAAGACATGAGTCAACAACTCTAGCTGATCAGGTAAAAATCTTAATACCCAAAGAAACCAGGTATAGGGTACAGGCCAACTTTATCCTAAAAATGAACACATGTTAATCTTTAAAAAAAAAAAAAATAGAAGCTAAAGAAAAACTCTGAGATGTTAACTGTGGACAACCAGTTTTCTCTTTGTTTTCAATTCTTTCCCAATTTTTATATTTACTTTGGTAGCACTGTTTTCTATTACCAATCCCATCTACCCTGAACCTGGTTTCTTTGGGTATTAAGAAGTAAAACTTCTTTTACTCATTAACATTGGTTAAAGTAAAACACAATAAAGTAAAATATTAACTTCTACAATTCAAGTTAATAAATAAGACTAGGATTACTATATTTAAATAGAGCCTATAAATTTCAAAGTATCTTAAGGACATGCTATTACATTCTACTTTAGAAAGCTCCTAAAATATGATAAATTTTACTTAAATTGGTAAATATGAATAAATAAACAACACATATACACACACAATGCAACTGTCAATTACAGTGTTAACCACCTTGTTAATTATTTAAGAACACTGTCAGTGATTCATGATACAAATTTAGGAAGGTAACATCATTTTCTGAGAAAAGTTTTAGCTTTCCCATATTTATTTATTTATTTTGTTTGTTTGTTTGTTTGTTTTTGAGACGGAGTCTCGCTCTGTTGCCCAGGCTGGAGTGCAGTGGCCGGATCTCAGCTCACTGCAAGCTCCGCCTCCCGGGTTCACGCCATTCTCCTGCCTCAGCCTCCCAAGTAGCTGGGACTATAGGCGCCCGCCACCTCGCCCGGCTAGTTTTTTGTATTTTTTTAGTAGAGACGGGGTTTCACCGTGTTAGCCAGGATGGTCTCGATCTCCTGACCTCGTGATCCGCCTGTCTCGGCCTCCCAAAGTGCTGGGATTACAGGCTTGAGCCACCACACCCAGCTAGCTTTCCCATATTTAAGTATGGGGAAATATTTCATTAATAATTATGGTATATGAAAAAAGTAAATGTTTATAGGGTAGAGAAAAATTGAAACCAAAAATAAAAAATTATTATAAACCAAAACTAGAATTGACCAGATGCTGACTTTTAGGAAAGGAAAAAAAAAAAAAAAGAACAAAGAAAACTTAGAAGAATTAAGGAAAATTAACTGTGCACTTCTCATGATACATTATAATTATTTTTTGTCAAGAACTTCTGATCAAGATTGCACAGTATGTTAAGAATAAATGCTTGGAGCAAGAGATGAAACTCAGTTCCACATTTCTTTAGTCTCAAGCTTTTCACAAATACAGTCATTTCTCCTATCAACCAGTTGATTTATAAACTACTGAATGACTGAAATCCTTTTTTATTTTTTTTGGTGGAAATAAGGAATCTACAAATCTGAAGTAAATCCGATTTTAAATTCAATTCTTAAAGAGACACATAAGAAAAAACACTTGGAGATGTCAAAGTTGATATAATAACAAAATAAAAATACATAAAATATGATTTATATATTGAAGAAACACTTTAAAGTATTTAACAAGAATTATTCTCACTCAACCTCATGTTTAATCTATTCTTAAATAGTATTTGGGAAAGTTTATATAGAAGGAATTTATTTTATTTATGGGATACATAAGAAGATATGATAGTTCTCAAATAGAATGATATTCATTTGTCAGTTCACGTGTAAAATTATCACAGGGTATAATTATAAAAGTAATAGATTATAAAAAACAAAGAAGCTACCATTATAATATGTTTCTTAAAATTCCAAACTTAAAAAGGTATGCATTACATTCACCCTAAAGGTAAACAAATATCATAAAGGGAAAGGAAGTTCTCATGTACAAAGGAGACATCATCACCAAGAGTTGAAGAGTACTTGCAGTTCCCCAATTAAGTTATTTTAGTTTAGTCAGCCTTTAACTACCTTCATATATAAGCATTTTCAAATATAACATTATAGGATTTGGAGAATTTTCTAAGTATAAACAATTAGATTCAGATTAGAGAAACTATAATTGCCATTTCCAAATTTTAATCAATCAAATTACCTAAATCAGGTAAATATTAAAAGTATTGTGTGAGGACATAACAGCTACAGAATGTAGAAGACAAAGAACTGTAAAAGCTTTGTATCGTAATAGTTAGAATAGCAAATGTACAGCATTACCCCTGAAAATTTTTTCTAAAATACTTAAAAACTAATCTATTTGGACTAGTAAATAAAGCAGGTCCCAAAAGCTGCTCAAAATGTATTAACACTTGTCAAGTAAACAAGTCAATGACAAGTATGAGACCATAAGGTATTCATTCCTAACTCCAAAACAAGTTAGGTTAAACTATGGCAAGTATCAATGTATGATAAATACAACAATAAACCCTCATTGTAGCAGTTAAGAAATTATAAATACTGTCACAAAAACATTCAAAGGAACTGAAAACCATCTGAAAATCTGACTGAAAAAACTTATGACTACAGGAATAAACTGTATTTAATCTATTTTAAGGTATCCTTTTTTCACACGTTTTATGTTATTTATTTATTTTTGTTATTGCTGTTGAGACAGAGTCTTACTCTGTCACCCAGGCTGGAGTGCAGTGTCGTGATCTCCACTCACTGCAACCTCAGCCTCCCCGGGTTCAAGCGATTCTCCTGCCCAGCTTTCTGAGTAGCTGGGATTACAGGCGTGCGCCTCCATGCCTGGCTAATTTTTGTATTTTCAGTAGAGATGGGGTTTCACCACGTTGGTCAGGTTGGTCTCCACCTCCTTACCTTGTGATCTGCCCGCCTCGGCCCCCAAAGTGCTGGGATTACAGGCATGAGCCACCAGACCTGGCCACATTTTAATATATGAAGTCAGAATAGCCAATGACCTGGTTTTATGTTAAATTATTGCAGACAGTTATTTTTCCCCTCATCCAAGAGCACTATGAATTGAGAAAACTCTGAATTCTGGCCTCAAGGTTTCTTTGGACACTACTGGCAGTATGAATTTGGACTGTGAACTTGAATCAGTACCAATTTACACTTCAAATTCTCAGGGAAGGCTGTTTGTATCTTTACTCTCCACTCACTGACAAGGTTGGGACGTGGGCGTTCCCTCTCTGTCCCTTTCTGTGGGGACAATTCACATACTTTTACATAATGGGTGTAGCCTTTCAGTTTTCCAACTTTATAACACGGCCGCCACCTTGAGTGTTTTCTTTTTCCCCTCAGTGGGACATAAAATAATGATGCATCTTAAAACTGACAGCAACTTAGAATTAATTATGATAAAACTGCTTCTCCCTACTATAATGATAAAAAGTAACAGCAGCAAATATTAACAATTAATTTCCTATATTAAGCAAATAAAGAAAATAAAAATGAAGTTGTAAATACCTGTCATTTGTATATACTCTCAAAAGTCTTCTATCAAAATCACTTTCATATCTAAACCTCTCATCCATTTCTTCACTTACTTCAGGATCTTGGTCTGGTCTATGATACCGTCTATCAAAAACACGATCCTCATTAAATTTGTGAAATCTTCTATCTGGAATGCCAGCCTTGCTTGCAAACCTCTGATGTTTTAGGTTGGAAATGCCTACTTCTTCATTTGCTTTTTTAATAATTCTTCTATTCCTTACTTCGAGTTCATCATCTAGTCGTCTTTGGTTCAGAAGTTCTTCATATGCCTCTGAAGGAGTTAAGACATCTTTTCTAGGACCCTCTGAATTTTCGCAAGATGTCTGTTTTTGTGAAGTTAAATCAGGCTTAACTTGACCAATAGGTTTTTTATTTCTTTGACTCTTGGGCTGTTCGATTAAAAAAGAAAAAAGAAACAAAACTTGATGAGAAACTATCTCTCATAAGGTAAACCCTCAATTTATACTTAGTCTATCATTTTAACTCTGATGTTTGTTTAATCACGCATATATATATATATGTTTTTACATGAATGTTCATATAAGCTTTACTTGTAATAGCAAAAGCCAGAAATAACTCAAATGTCCATCAACAGGGGAATGGATAAACAAGCTGATACAGCCATGCAATGGAATATTACTATGCAACAAAACTGAATGAATTATCCATACATTCAACAACACAAATGAACCTCAAAATAATCATACCGAGTGAAAGAAGCCACACCCCCAAAACTAGTATATCCTGTATGATCCATTTATATTAAATGATCAAATGTAAAGTAGTCTAGGGTGATAGAAGTCAGGTCAGGAAGATCTGGAGACAGTGTGGGAATGAGTGGAGGACAGTGAGGACACACAGATTCCAAAAGGTCCCAGAACCACTTTGGGGGATATGAGATAGGCTCGTTATCTTGATTGTGGTTTACATATTCTAAAACCCATCAAATTGTACAGTTTATGAAAAGTTAGTTTATTAAATAAAAATTCTAGGTGGAGGCCAGTGGATTGCTTGAGCCTGGGAGTTCAAGACCAGCCTAGGCAACATTAATCGCCCATATATTTTTTTTAGAAAAAAAAACTTGAAGAAAATTTTACCTTTCTGTGGCATGGCACGGAGGCTCACGCCTATGATCCCAGCACTTTAGGAGGCCGAGGCGGGTGGATCACGAGGTCAGGAGTTCAAGACCAGCCTGACCAACATGCTGAAACCCCATCTCTGTTAAAAATACAAAAATTAGCCAGTTATGGTGGCAGGCACCTGTAATCCCAGTTACTCCGGAGGCTTGAGGCAGCAGAATCACCTGAAGCCAGGAAGCGGAGGTTGCAGTGAGCTGAGATTGTGCCACTGCACTCCAGCCTGGGTGACAGAGCAAGACTCCATCGCAAAAAAAAAAAAAAAAAGAAAGAAAAGAAAGAAGGAGAGGATAAACTAAATGTAAATTCCTATCCTAGGAGATATTACTTCAAAATATTTCAAATTAAATTCTCAACACAAAGGATACAGAAAGTGGTAAATGTTTTGAATGGTTTGGCCCCAGATACATCAATCATCCTTCTTTTTTTTTTTTCCAGACCAGGTTTCGCTCTGTCACCCAGGCTGGAGCACAGTGACGCAATCTTGGCTCACTGCAACCTCTGTCTCCCAGGTTCAAGCAATTCTCCTGCCTCAGCCTCCCAAGTAGTTGGGATTACAGGCACCTGCCACCAAGTCCGGCTAATTGATCCTTAAATTTTGAAAAGAAAAAAAAGTGTATATATATATAGAGAGAGAGCTAGGAATTGTCAACATAAAAACTCATTTAAATTTTTAAAAATAAATGAAAATCACTTAACAAAACTGATCTCTAAAATTAAATCTCCCTAATTACATGTTAAAAGTTCTTCAATATGAGATAAAACAACTTTCAAAACTAAACATTTAAATGTTCTGTGTTTGGTTTAATTTGGCTTAATTTTGCAAGTATTTACAAAAAAAAAAAAAAAGTAAAATGTCTAAAATAGAAAAACCTTTTCAAGTACAAAATATTCAACATGTGGTAGTACAGATTTACTTCAAAAGCAAAACCTACCTCAGTACTCTTTTCCACCTGCCTGAACTTTTCACTGGATTCTTCCTTACCCCTGAGAAACTGATTGTATTCTTTGTTACGTTCAAGTTTCAACCTTTCCTTAAAATAAAAATCAAAAGGCAGTGTTAACTTCACCTTCAGGAAAAAAAATACCTCAATGTCATATCGGAATGTCAAATCTGAATCATACATATCAGAACTCTTACCCAGAATCAAGCTTTACTAATAATTTCAAGGACAAATGTCACTGAAAGGTATGGGAGAAGTCGGAAGAGGTTTGAGGACACCCATACAGCTCCCCAGGTCTTTCTTGTCACGTAAGAATATGCACGACTACATGCTTTGGTCCATTAACACATGAGGTCTCTAATAGAAGGGAGTTGCTTCGTTCATGAAACATCTCCATTTTACACTCCAATAGTTAACAGAGCTTAGATGACATTTTCCAAAGAGCCATGCCACATAAATCCATAGATTGCAGGTTTGATTCCCAACAGCAATCCTAGACAAACCAGGTGTATTCTGCCAAAAGCATTCAGAGATAAATCTCTCCCACTAGTAAATATGATGATTGTGTTTGCCAAGAGAACTGTCATTAGCATGTTTCCAAAGAGATATGATGGGGTTACCTTCCTTCTTTCCTTCTCAAGGACACCTCCCTCTCCTAATGCCCCAACCCACTCCCTGAAGCATCTGCAGCTAACCATTTCCTTTCCAAGGTTAAAAAGGATCCTTTATATTTTAAACTTAAAAAGGCAAAGTTATCATAGATTATAAAACATTATAATGAAATGTTCTGTTAAAGCACAAATATGTAAGATTAGAAAATGTTCTTAAATTTTAACATTTCCCGTGTCACTAAAACAACACAATCTAAAAAAGTATTAAAGAAACTAGGTCAGCCGGGTGCGGTGGCTCACGCCTGTAACATCAGTACTTTGGGAGGCAGAGGCGGGTGGATCACGAGGTCAGGAGTTCGAGACCAGTCTGGCCAAAATTGTGAAACTCCACCTCTACTAAAAATACAAAAAATTAGCCAGGCGTGGTGGCAGGCGCCTGTAATCCTGCCTCCAGCTACTCAGGAGGCTGAGGCAAGAGAATCACTTGAACTGGGGAGGCGGAGGTTGCAGTGAGCCAAGACCGTGCCACTGCACTCCAGCCTGGGCGACAGGGCGATACTTTGTCTCAAAAAAAAAAAAAAAAGAAAGAAAAGAAACTAGGTCTGTCTTTTGAAATTTATTAACTGTCAATTGTGTCTTATATACTATTTCATGATCTCTGATATACTCTGGTGAGACTGAGTCACTACGAGAGGGGTACAGTGCTTTATCACTTTTACCACGAAGGAACATGCATGTGTACTAATGGAGTGACAGAATCACACATTCAAAGAACCCTTACCCTCACCCGACATAAAAGCTCACTATAATTTCACATCCACTCATTCCAATAACTGTGTTACATAGCATAAACTTTACAGTCAGAAACCCATGGTGAAAAAAATGAATTCTGAATATTCAGTTAAGTATAACTGAATACAGCAACAGAATCAACATATTAAAGAAATATACAATTACATGGTTACAAATGTGTTCAAGAAAATTTTTTTAAACAGCATAAACATGACTCCATGGATTTTTGAAAAAGAAATATATTCAAGTATGGAGAAATGATGTGATCTTCCATTTGCATTTAAATCAGCAGTATGTTCTTTTATGATTTTGATGCCTGGGAAAACTGCTACCCACAATAACTACTCCTATCCACCTACCTTAGCAGATAACCTCTCACCAATAGGAAGAGAAACTCCCAAAGTAGATGGATCTGTTTCACTCGTAGATAGAAAATTTGTCTGTATATATACACATTAAAAAAATATATTACCTAATTGCCTTTATAAAATATGTTGCATAAATGTGTCTTTGCATTTTATATTCTAAACTAGTATTACATTATGCAAAGCAAACGAATGAAATGGAATGAAGACAGAAACTACAAATCTATATAGACCATACCAAAAGCATTTGGAAAAAAGAGAATTTTCTTCCAATCAACAACTTCCTGAAAGGGAAAATCAGGCCTTAATTTTCATTTGCAATATATATATGTCTATTGATTCAAGATGATTAGAAGCATGAAGAAAAACTTTCCCAATTTATATTCGTCTTCTAAGCACATACTCTTCATTATCAGTGCTCTATTGTCTTTTTGTTCTCAAGGCAAATTTAAACTTCCTCACAAATACCTTAATGCATGCCACAACAGTTTTTTTCTATTTTTCCTATAATTATGTGAGTGAATATCTACTGAAATGCCAATAGATATAAATTATGAATGTTGTTTATGTGTTCCTCCAATCTTGTTCACTAAGCATTTAAGTAACGCAGTATAGTAGAGGCAGCATTAGACTAGCAGTCAAAAGACCTAGGATCTACGACTAGCCCAAGCACTTATTAGTTGTGTAACACTGAGGAAGTCACTTAACTTCTCTGACAGACACTTTCTTCTGTAAAATGAGAATAGTACCTGCTCTGCCTACCTACCAAAGCTGGTATAAGGATGAAGGAGGATAAAAAATATAAAATCCCTTTGAAAGCTGTAAAGCAAATACAAAGGACTGGTTAAAAAAAAAAAAAATACACATGATCCCCAACTGGTAAAAAAAATACATATGATCTCCAACTTTCTGGTACTGTTACTTAGTAGTCAAATAATTTGGAATAATGTACTTCACTTCACTTCAGTTTCCTTGTGTGTAAAACAGAAATAATGTCATCTACACATCACTAGGTTATAAGGATTAAATCAATCAATAATTGTCAATCTGCCTAATTCCATGCCTTTTACTTATTCACTAAACAAGCAATTAGCAACCATCTAATACTATGCAGGTACTATTTTCAGGTGGTAGGGATACAAATATATTTTCCCTATATTCAAGGGATTTACAATTCAGTTGCAGAAACAGATATGTAAGCAAATAACCACAAAACAATGTATTAACTACTACAATAGCGTTGTATTCAAAACATTATGGAAAGAGAGTAATTAGCAAAACTCAGTGATTAATAAAGTTTCATTAAATCTGGCCAGGCAGGGTGGCTCATGCCTGTAATCCTAGCAGGTTGGGAGGTCGAGACAGGTGGATCACTTGAGCTCAGGAGTTCAGACCAGCCTGGGCAACAGGGCGAAACCCCGTCTCTACTAAAAACACAAAAAATTAGCCGGGCTTGGGGCCGCGCGCCTGTAGTCCCAGCTACTTGGGAGGCTGAGGCAGGAGAATCCCCTGAACCTGAGAAGTGGAGGTTTCAGTGAGCCAAGATCAGCACCACTGCACTCTAACCTGGATGATAGAGTGAGACTCTGTCTCAAAAATAAATAAAGTGTCATTAAATCTGAATTTACAAATGAGTTGTGCTACAAAAGCTAATTTGAAAGTTGGCTGTATGGAACTCTAAACTTATCTGACAAAGAAAAAATAAGACACATGACCAGATCCCTGAGTGATTTTACCTCCTATATACTGAAGTACATTATAAACCTAATTATTCTGTAGAGTTATAAATGCATGAAAAACCCATTCACAGTTCCAACCAGGAAGATAGATTTAACATCCTCAATCCTTCATTGGGCAATTTCCCATTCCAAACATGGGTCAAGAATGATGTTCGAAATTTTCAATAAAATGAAAAGAATAAACAGTAACAACAACATAGGCTGGGAGTGGTGGCGCATGTCTGTAATCCCAGCACTTTGGGAGGCCAAGGCAGAAGGGACACTTGAGCCCAAGAGTTCGAGATCAGTTTGGGTATTTAAAAAAAAAACAAAAAAACTTTTTTTTTTAATTATTATACTGTCTCTATCAAAAAAAATTTTTTTAATTCTTAAAAAAAGAACAACATAGTGAGTTTTTTCAAAAAGCTAAATTTTAATCATTCATTCATTCACTCATTCATTCAATAAATACTGAGTGCCTACCATGTGCCCAAACTCTCTGATGCATTTGGGACTGAAAAAAACAAATAAAGATTCCTGCCCTCCAAAAGCATACATTCAAGCTGGGGAAAATGAAAAAGAAATAATAAACATAATGAAGAGTAATTATACAGCATGCTAGAAGGTAATAATTACTGTAACAAAAAGGAAATTAAAAGGACAGGCTACAGATAGTGCAGGTTTATCAGGCATGAGGGTGGGAAGAACAAAAATCAAGAATTCTCTTTTGGACATGGCCTACATAAGATAATAGGTAGATTTCAAAGTGAAAATGTGAATTATGCAGCCAGCTAGAAAAGTCTGAAGTTCAGGATGGCGGTCTGGGCTGGAGATATTAATTAACTGACTCAATTTAAAAACTGTTCCCGTGAGAACATGTCTTTTCTGTGTTTAGACGGTCAAGCATCTTTTATCCTAAAAACAGGAAATCATCTCTGGGCAGGAAGGGCTCAGGAAAAAAAAAATTAATTAAAACAGGAAAAAAGATGGTAGTTGTTTGTTTTAATAACTCTTCTTGGCAAAATTAAAAGATTTGATTTGATTTTCTTTTTTTAACTCAAATATCCATGCAATCCAAGTCTGGAAGCCACAAGAGATATGAGTGGGACTTGGAAATCATACATATTTCAGGGGGTCCAGGAAGCTGCAGCCAGCTCCCTATATTCTGTGTAGTTTTATTTTTCTCTTGCTTTCCCTTCCATTCCCACCTTCTCAAATGTGAACAAAAGACTCTCTCTAATTTTAAGGAAATACTGCTCCTCTACAAGACTATATTCTTTTTTTTTTTTTTGAGATGGAGTCTCACTCTGTCACCCAGGCTGGAGTGCGGTGGCTTGATCTCGGCTCACTGCAAGCTCCGCCTCCGGGGTTCACGCCATTCTCCTGCCTTAGCCTCCCGAGTAATAGACACCTGCCACTACTACAGGCGCCTGCCACCACGCCAGGCTAATTTTTTTGTATTTTTAGTAGAGACGGGGTTTCACCGTGTTAGCCAGGATGGTCTCGATCTCCTGACCTCGTGATCCGCCCACCTCTGCCTCCCAAAGTGCTGGGATTACACGCGTGAGCCACCATGCCTGGCCGACTATATTCTTAATAATCTTAAAAAACTGGCCAGGTGCGGTGGCTCATGCCTGTAATCCTAGCACTTTAGGAGGCTGAAATGGGCAGATCACAAGGTCAGGAGTTTCAGACCAGACTGGCCAATAAGGTGAAACCCCAGCTCTACTAAAAACACAAAAAAATTAGCTGGGCGTGGTGGTGGACGCACGCCTGTAGTCCCAGCTACTTGGGAAGCTGAGGCAGAAGAATCGCTTGAACTTGGGAGGTGGAGATTGCAGTGAGCCAAGATCGTACCACTGCACTCCAGCCTGGGCGACAGAGCAAGACTGTCTCAGAAAACACACACACACACACACACACACACACAAATAAAAAAATCTAAAAAAAACTCCTTCACATCCCTTTGAATTTAAAGATTTCTACTTTCATGAAGGCAATTTCTTCTTATGTCCCCCACCACTATCTTTTTAAAAAATCTTACCTAGGGAGTAATGCAAAACCTACAAGAGAAAATAGTAAATATCTGATACCAGAAGAAAACTCCACCTAAGAAGAAGAGGTAGCGAAGGGGAAGATAATGAGGTATAAGCCCAGGGAGTCAGGCTGGAACATGAAAGACATGTGCCATGCTAAGGAATTTGAATTTTTATCCTGGAGTGAAAATTAGCACAAGGAAATCAGTTAACAAGTTGAGCAGCAATTTAAGACAAAAAGATGACAGTCTCTACATGCAGAACTGTCTTAAAACACAGTTACCATGCTCTTCACAGGCTATTTAAGAAAGTATGATGCTTATCACTACCTATCACATATAACCAGTTAAAAATCCACTGCCTTCTAATTTGATTCTATCCTATACACATCGTTATTCCTTACTACTCTCAAAAAGAATGATACTCTGACCCAGTCAGGCTGGTAAAGCTAATATGCCTCATTCATACAAAGCTAAAGTCTACCCTCTGGGTCCCCCTTTACTCTATGCTCTCCATCTGAAAAGCTTTCTCACTTTGATTCTCTCTCTAGATCATCCAAATCTAGATTGCCTCACAAAATAGAAATTCCCACTATGAGGACTTTCTTGATCATTATATCCTTGTAGTTACCACTTTCTGAATTGTATGAATGCTATCTCTGCAACTAAATTCTAAGCCTCTTGAAGACAGGATGCATACCTGATACATCTTCATAATAAGTGTTTAAAATACGTTAGTTGAATGGTGAATCCGTGAGATTCTTTTTAAAGCCAGTTTTGTAAAACCATAAACTGTTTCTCTTTGTTTTCTAATATAAATGGACAAATGTAATTTACAGATTTTGTTGCAAAAACAGAGTAATCCAAATTCTGACAACATGTAGTTCAAATATCTTGGATATTCTACTACTCTATTAATCTTACTGTGATTAGCATAATTTAAGAAATGAAAAATTGCATGCTAAAAACAGACTTAACTGCAGAATATTCAAAAAGAACGCATAAGAAAGCAATAAACACAAACGCAAAGCAGGAATCAAAAGTAATGACTATATTAACAGAAAATTATAATGTGTACGCTGTCATCTGCTAAAAGCAAGAATACAAAGTGGTGCCATTCAAACATCTCAAAATCACAAATGAACCCATTTTCCTAATTGGTTTGAATCTCATAAATGCAAACAATTGCAAGCTACTAGATCATAAAAAAAAAAGAGAGAAAGCAAAAACTGAAGGAGGACATTTTGTAGACAACCCTACCTTTCTTTTCCCTTGTGTAATGCCCTAAAGTCAAGGGAAACAAACCATTGACAAAGTGTATTCAGTCAAAGTTCATTCTCTCCGTGTGTAAATCAGAATAAATAAGAGACAGTTTGTACATTTGGAACAAACATAAAGCAGTAAAAAATTAAAGAATACCTTGAGATCACAGCAAACATCGTGATTGTTTATAATAATTTTATAACCTAAATTTAAAACTTACAATAAAGCTTTACGTCGGCCATTATATAATTTAACAAAAACACTAAAGAGTTCTACTAAGTAAAACATGAGATCATAAAACAAAAGCTTTAGTGGCTAAATAATTAAATGTAATTGTATAAGCTTGGCTTATAGGAAAACAATTAGCAACTAGAACTCCACATGTCATTTTAATACATAGTTGGGGGGTGCAGAAGAGAGGGAAACCATGATTGAACTACTTCAAACCATGACAACTTTACAGAAAACATGAAAAACCATAATTAACTATCTCACTTAAATTTAGAATCCACTGCCTTAGTCAAAAGGTCAAAAGTCTGTATTAATCTATGGTGCCAGTTCTCAGTAATATTTTTTCTCTATCAATGTCATATATGCCACTTAACTTTGACTATAATACTACTTTGCTAGTACCACTGAAAACCTAAACATTAACACATATGACTAATACCTTATGAAAACAAATTTAGGAGCTGAATTCTGAAACATTAAACCCAACTCATTAATAGAACTCGTTACCTGAGTAAGATAACGTCTGTAATCTTGCCGCAATTCTTCTTTTAATTTATGTTTCTTCCGTTCATAGTCGTCCCCAAGTGGTAAACTTAATCCATAATCAATTCCTAGAAAAAAAACAACTTCTTAATATAATTCATTTTCAAACCAGTCTCAAAGTTCTACTTCCTGTAACAAAGCACAGTAAGAAGGAACACAATTATGCTGATTCGGAGACTAGGATTAGGGTAAGTTTTTTACTAAAATGTCTCAATAGATAATACATTCACATAATCAAAAATATTATCAAAAATATCATTCTCATCCATGAGCCCTAGCCACCCTGTTCTCCTGTCCAGAACAACAAACATTGTTATTTCTTGTCTCCATGCAGAGAGTTTTTTAATGCATCTATAAACAGATACTTTAATATTATCATATACATATTTATATGCATGTGTGCATTACATTTACTTTTTCCCCCATTAAGATAAGTAGTCCAGCATTGTTTGGCATCTTGCTTTCTCAAGAACAGCAAAATTAAAGCAAAGCTAATTATCTTTACTTCTTCACTTAATTATATACTAATTTCTATAAAAATAAATACCAACAACAATTTTAATGCATCATTTTCAGTCTAAGAAAACCAGTAACATGATTTTCTTAGCATATAAGAATATCGTTAATATAACATGTTTCTGAGAAAAAATTATTAGGGCCATGTGTTGCTTAGGATGACATTTCTTTTTTTTTTTTAGTTTTCTATCAAAGAGCATTCAGATAGGATGAAATTCCTAAAAACTTCTGAAGTTAAACCACTTCTGATTTCACAAAAATGGATATTAATTTTTATAATGGTAAAATATATATAATATAAAACCTACCATTTTAATCATTTCAAGCTTACAATCCAGTGGCATTAAGTACATTCACAATGTTGTACAATCATCACCACTATCCATTTCCAGAATTTTTTCATCATCCCAAACAGAAACTCCATAAATGCATGTTAATTTTTGAAGAAAAATTTTGAATTTGAGTAGTGTTTCCTTACACAAAATTTAAAAATCAAATTACATTTAGGGATGATGATGATGATGACTGTACAACTTGTAAATATACTAAAAACCATTGAATTGTAGACTTTAAATAGGTACATGTTATGGTGTATAAATTATATCTCAAGAAAGCTATCAAAAATCAAATTATATACTTTTCAAATCTTCAATAATAAAATACTATATCAAGAAGCATAGACATTAGATGAGTATTTAGATTTCTGAAGCTTCATTCCTTTTTTAGTTCCACTATACACATAATACTATAGCATTAAAAAATTATCATTTCTAAACAAAATAAAACTTGTCTTTTTTTTTTTTTTTTTAGAACAGGGCTCACTCTGTCCCCAGGCTGGTGTGCAGTGGCGTGATCATGGCACAATGCAGCCTCAACCTCCTGGCCTCAAGCAATCCTTCCATCTCAGCCTCCTGAGTAGCCAAGACTACAGGCATGAGCCACCACACCCGGCCAAAACTTTCCTTAAAGATTCAGCTATGAGCACTACAGATGAAATAAAATTTGACTGTAGCTTATAAACTGATATAAAAAATCACCATTTGTGCCTTATTTCTCACAATGTAGCTGAATGATGGGAACTTTTCAAAAATGTGTCATATCACTGCTTTACTACATCACTGAAACATTTCAGGCAGGGAAAAGACCAGCGTAATATAAACATAAGTGGATGTTTATGGATTCTTACAGAATACTAAAATCCACTTACCGCTATCAACACTGGAATTCTCTTTATAAACATTTCTGGCCTATTTAACTCCTTGATGATAGAGGGTATAACAGAGGATTCCTTAGGGACACCTCTTACACAAGCTTCTAACTCTCTTCCAAAAGAAACTAAAGCATTCCATATGCTGGGAATTTTAAATCATCCTAGAAAGGAACTGTTTCCCCTTGAAGGAATCTAAACCTTTTTTTAAAGATACAGAATTTAAGCCTAAGGAGAGAAATTTTCGATTCTCATGTTCAGAATGGAACATCATATATAAAACTAAACTATAAAATCTATGAAGGCAAGGTCCACGCACTATTCAATTTTATAATGCTGGCACATAACTTTAACCCAAGAAAATGTTCATCGAATAAATCTGCAAATGAATATATGCATGAGTGCCTGAGCCAGAGAAAGAAATGAGAAAAGGTGAGGGGGAACAATATACTATACTTAATATTCCATTTCTCCTGTTAGCGGTCTGACTGCACAGAGAGAGTTAGTTACCAAAGTTACATATCACTAGTCACACAGGGTCACAATGGATGTTCTATTATGCCAAGGAGAAAAAGACAACAATGCTGCCAGGATGATGCCAACACACTGCCTTCCCATCCAGGAACAAGCAATTTACAAATTTACAAAAAGCATATGTTTAAGGTGGCTTTTACTGCTGTTTTTCAATTCTACTGGGTGGGTTTATGTGGAAGAATGGAAAGAAAAACATAATTCATTTTCATTTAAATTATTACTCATATATACATATATACATATATATATATATATATATATATATATATATATAGAGAGAGAGAGAGAGAGAGAGAGAGAAGAAGTCTCGCTCTGTTGCCCAGGTTGGAGTGCAGTGGCGCAATCTTGGCTCACTGCAACCTCCGCCTCCCGGGTTCAAGTGATTTTCCTGCTTCAGCCTCTCAAGTAGCTGGGATTACAGGCACCTGCCACCCCTGGCTAATTTCCATATTTTTAGTGGAGACAGGGTTTCACCATATTGGCCAGGCTGGTCTCAAACTCCTGACCTCATGATCCGCCCACCTCGGCCTCTCAAAGTGCTGGGATTACAGGCATCAGCCACTGCGCCCAGCCTATTATTCATATTAAGTTAAAGTTTTATTTACTAACAGTATTTGCTTTTCACTATTAATTCAAATAGTATTATAAAATTGTCTTAACAATTTTATATAATAAAATATATATAAACATATAATCTCTTCTAAGTTATTTATAACTTTATTAATTTAATGTTTAGTCAACAGAAAACACTAACTTTTTCATTCTTATTTTTGTCGTCTTGTACCATTTTATGCGTTAGAGCTAAGTCACAGATATAAAATTAGGAACTGTATAGAACAATGTAAATATCCTATTCTTTTAAACCATGCATTAACAATAACATCTCAATTGACTTAATGAGCTAAGGAACACGGTGAGGCTTACTTATTGGGCTGTTGTCTTCTGGTGGATCTAGTAGCAAGTAAAGCATTCGTGTCACTTTAGGGTCATGTGAAGTGATGTCACTTCATGAAGTATAACATCAATGACCCTAAGATAGTTAACATTATACTTCAGAACTATAGTAATTAGAAGTATTTGGTTTCTATAGCAGTTATGGCTTACATAAAATACTTAAGACTAAAGTATATAACTTCTTTAAAATTAACTTACCTTCTAACAGGGCATTCATCATAATTACTCTATGAAACAAATTACCATGGAACTTTTACTTTCTTTTCATTATTATACTATCATAAAAAGCATTATGTAAAAATAATCAAAAGACAAATTATAGGACATAATAATAGGCCTTTACATAATGGGTGACTTACAAGGAGATGTGACTAATTGAGGAGACACTGCACTCTTAAATTACAGCTATAAAGGTATTACTACAAGGACCCATTTGACTCACACAAAATGAATAAAAACTGTAGAAGAGTATCTGTGATTTAGTTTACAACAGGATAAACCTAAGACAAAGAGGACTGATAATTAAAACTATAAGCCTGGGTGCTGTGGGTCACACCTGTAATCCCAGCACCTTGGGAGGCCGAGGTGGGTAGATTACTTGAGGTAAGGAGTTCGAGACCAGCCTGACCAAGATAGTGAAACCCTGTCTCTATGAAAAGCACAAAAAAAGTAGCTGGGTGTGGTGGCAGGCACCTGTAATCCCAGCTACTCAGGAGGCTGAGGCAGGAGAATCACTTGAACCCAGAAGGCAGAGGTTGCAGTGAGCCGAGACAGCACCACTGCACTCCAGGCTGGGCAACAGAGCGAGACTCCGTCTCAAAACAAGTAATTAAAACTATAATTAGACAGATGCAGTGGCACAAACCTATAGTCTCAACTACTTAGGAGCCAGAGAAGGGAGGATCGTTTGAACCCAAGAGTTCAAAACCAGCCTGGGCAACATAGCAAGACTCTATCTTTACAAAAAATTTAAAAATTAGTCGGGCATGGTGGCCTGAGCCTATAGTCCTAGCTAGTCGAGAGGCTGAGGCAGGAAGATCCCCAGAGCCCAGGAGTTTTAAGCTACAGTAAGCTATTATGGTGGCACTGCACACCAGCCTGGATGACAGAGCAAGATCCTCTCCCTTAAAAAAACTGGGTGGTGGGGGGAACTATATGTTTTAGGACCTTCACAAATTTGTATCATTTTAAAAAGATTAATGGGAGCATTTAAAAGATTAATGTATTTCTCAACAATATTGATTATTGTTAATAACAGTAATGGTTGTTAAACAATAAGTTAGTAAGAATTTCTTTTAATGAAATAAACACAAATATTATGCCTAGAAACAGTTTAGGGAGATAAAAGATCTTTTATAGATCACTTTTAGGTGACTTTCTCTTAATATTACTAGTGTCTAAGTTATTCTGACAAACTCCTTATTAAAGACATTGTTTCATTAGCTTATATGAACTAAATCATGTACATCCTACATGTAATAAAAAAACTGGACTGTTACTTTCTCTTGGCTTGGAAAAGAAAAAAGAAAAAAAAGTAAATGGCCTTTGCCTCTATTTCCTGAGAAGTAACCTCTAAATCCTTAAAATTTTCCACACAATGGGAAGGTCTTTATTATTCACGGTGGGCACCTTGGACCACACCTAATAGTTTACACTAACAAGGTAAATCATTGTGAGCCCCTAGTGGGTTTGACCTTAAAATTTACCCGATGATGGGAACATCTTTATTATTCACAGTGGGTACCCTAGACCACACCTAACAGTTTATACTAACAAAGTCAATCATTGTGAACCCCCAGAGAGTTTACACTACAGAGATGACAAAAATGGGAGCTGATCATGCCAGAAAAACCAACCATGTGATTTGAGGGTTGGGCCTTTGTGCCAGGTGACATCAGCCAGGCGCAAGGGGAATGAATGTAGCAGGGCTGGAGATCAAACCAAGAAGCAATGATTCAACCAATCATTCCTACATAAGGAAAATCCAGTAAAAACTCTGGACACTCAGGCTCAGGTGAGGCTGGTTGGCAATATGCTGTATCCTGTCACATACTGATGTGCCAAGAGGGTAATGCCTCCCTGAGACTAACAGATACTTCATGTTTGGACCCTCCCAGACCTTACCCTATTTGTCTCTCCCTTTGGCTAGTTCTGATTTGTATACTTATGCTATAAAACTGTGACCATTAAATATAGCACTTTCTTGAGTTCTGTGAGTCATTCTTATGAATTATTGAACTTGAGGGGATAGGGGAAACCCCCAAATTTATAGCCAGATGGTCAGACCTGAGGGTGTCCTGGTGACCCTTGGATTTGCAACTGGAGTCTAAAGTGAAGGCAGTCTTGTGGAGGCCTATGCCCTTAACCTGTGAAGTCTAGTCCAAGTCACTGTAATGCTACCTCGAATCCTTTTATGAAAGGTATAAATAGTGGTAGAAAGAGTCACATGGAATTAACCATGAATATCATCAGTATCTAACAGAAAAGAATTCATAAAATCATAGTGTTGTATGATAGTTGTACTATGAGCTATCAAAGATTGTTTTCATTGGATAAAATGAGTATGTCCAGTTTATATATCACTGATTACTACACTATGCTTAATTACTTATTCAAACTATGATATTACAGTGCTTTAAGTCAATACCTCATTTCCAAATTTGACCTACATTAGACCTGTTTTTTATAATTCCTAAATGAGACCACTTAAGGAAAACCCTTAGTTGCCAAATAATTTTACATTTTTCCCAGTGTGAGAAACTATGTATTTGACTGAATTTTAAAGCCACAATTAATCAAGCAGGAGGTCAGTAACTAAAGCTTATGCGGTATAAAATTAGTCAAATTATATACTGCTCTTTAATAAAATTCCATGTGCATCAAAAATTATTAATTATGGTTTCAGATGGCAATGGAAGAAGCATTCCATGAAAATCAAAGTCAACACACCGAAGAGAATTGGTTTTATTTTTGCAATGGGGACATTAACTCGTTGGTTTAAAACATCTTTTCCAAGCAGTAAGTGCTGCACACTGTGCTAGGCAGTGGAAATACAATAGGAGGCAAGTTAGCACGTCACTGTGGTACAAAAGAGAAGCTGAATGAGTTCAAAACTACTCTTCAAAAGGAAAACCAACCCTCTAGAAGCACATGACAGGATTGACCAACCCAATCTAGCAGAAATAATAAGATGGAACATTTATCATACAAGAAAAAAAGAAGTTTGACGCAGAGACTAATATGATCAGATTTGTTTTATGCAAATATATAAAAAACACACAGCGATTTGGTAGAGGGGGCTAGACTGTAAAACAAAACAACCACCAAAAACACTAGGAAGCTTTTACAAAAATCTTACAGACAACAGAGGCCTGCATAAAAGAAAGTCAGTGGGATTACAGTCAAGTGACCTTATTTGAGATTTACGCATCAGTATCAACTAGACTTGTGTAACTGCTTGATATAGGAGACAGGAGAAGACAGGAATCAAGGATGACTAAGCAGCTAGCTCAGTGAGATGGGGAGCACTTGAAAGTTTGACATGAGTATAAGTTAATTTTGCAAATTTTGATTTTGAGCCCATGCCATACATGACCATACAAGTACAGATGTCCAATAGAAAATCAGACATATGGATCAAGTTCGCAATAGAACCTAGAACTGGGATAAAGATTCAGAAGTCATGAATACACTAATAGTAAATAAAGCCCTGTGAGCGGATATGGACACTCGGGGAGTGTATAAGATAAGAAGTCGGCCTAGGTCAGAGGCCCAAGTAACACCAATTAATGAAAAGGCAAAGGTCACCATCTTTTAGTTATACTTTTAACTCTCCATCATATGTGAATGTAATGATCAAAGAATAATTCCTAAGACAATTCAAAAACCTACATTTTTTTTTTTTAATTGAGATGGAGTCTCTCTGTCGCCCAGGCTGGAATGCAGGGGCACAATCTTAGCTCACAGCAACCTCCACCTCCTAGGTTCAAGTGATCCTCCCACCTCGGCCTCCCAAGTAGCTAGGATTATAGGCTTGCGCCACCATGCTGGGCTAATTTTTTTGTATTTTTTTAGAGACGGGGTTTCACCATGTTGGCCAGGCTGGTCTTGAACTCCTGACCTCAAGTGATCTGCTGGCCTTGGCCTCCCAAAGTGTTGGGATTACATGAGCCATCATGCCCAGCCCGAAAAACTACTTTTAAAAAGATGGAAGGCCAGGCACAAGTGGCTCACACCTGTAATTCCAGAACTTTGGGAGGCCGAGGCAGGCGGATGGCTTGAGCTAGGGAGTTCGAGACCAGCCTGGGCAACACTGCAAAATGCTACCTCTACAGAAAATATATGTATATATAAAAAAGTCAGCCAGCATGGTAGTGCTCACCTGTAGTCTCAGCTACTTGGAGGCTGAGGAGGGAGGATGAATCACTTAAGCCTGGAAAGTGGAGGTTGCAGTGAGCCAAGATTATGCCACTGCACTCCAGCCTGGGTGACA